>NW_004798463.1:35990-38448 GCF_000002075.1 Aplysia californica
CCCCAACACTGACACAAAGAAATCTGCAATTCGACAAAATTCCGTCCTCAATGGAATTACTACCTGCACGTTTGTTACATCCTACAGCACTTGCAACACATATAGATATTAAAAGTGCTGAAAATTAGAGGTGTTACTAGAGAGTAAAATACAAAGAAAAGAAGAAGGGAGAAGGATGAGAAATGTTAGATAGAAAAGGAGCATAACCACACCAGTGCACCCACTAACCACCCAGGAAAGCCATGCTTTGTAAACAAATGAGCGCAGGTAAATCACAAGCCCTAGAGTTATCCTACAATCTATCATGCAAGATTTTTTTTTTTTTTTAAACTGAAATATTCACATTATCTTGCACATTTTCTCTAATTTCCAGAAAAGTGTCACCCTAAAATATCCCTATGGGCTGTTCGCGGGTGCTCTAAGGTAGTTCGCTCCTTCTTTCCTATCAAACATCCATCATCACCCTCATCTCTCCTCCTTCTTTTCTTTATATACTACTCTCTCGTAGCAGAACCTCTAATTTTCGACACTTATATGACCTAATTTGTGTTGCAAAGGCCGTAGAACTTGTACTAAAACCGAAACACCCCCCACCGCACGGAGAAAGGTTACCTGCGTCACACTGACACGAGGTGTAGGCGATGAGATCCGAACCGCGGGTCACAAACTCACAGCTTCCTCTGTCCCTACACCCACCGTCGATGCACGGCTGGACTTCCAGGGACACGTCCATAAACACGATGGACGGGCACTTGGGCAAACGTTGTCTGTCCAAGTAAGGGAAGAGATTCACGAGAAAAACATATTTTTCAAATGTCCATGTTTGGGAATAGATCTCACGAGAAAAACGTGTCTTTTTAAAATTTGAAGACATATTGTCTGTCCACATATGGGAATAGATTCATGAGAAAACAATTTATTTTTTAAATTTGAAGACATAATTGATGGCATAGGGTATAAAACTCTTGCCATACGCCATTTTGAAACGTGACATACGTTAGAACATCCGACAGAGCAGTCGATATTCTCGACACATTGGTAGCCTTTTGCCAGAAAGAGTGAATGAAATTGGCCAGGTTTTTTTAGGTTACGTACCAAGATGCCACACATTCGAATTCGATAGGATTGTCGTAGCTGAAAAAGGGCAAGAATGCATGAAATGTTACTTTAATTCTTATTTCATTACAAAGTGACTTGAGCCACCAAGGCGTAGACACTATAGAAATGATCTTTATTATTATGATATTATTATTTTTGGGAGGACAACATCAAGGAATGGACAGGCCTGGAACTCAAAGACACGCTCAGGAAAGCTGAAAACCGGAAAGAGTGGAGGAAGCTGGAGGCCAAATCTTCAAAAGCGGCCCGACGGACATCCAGTCTACAGGATAGGTGAGAGGTGAGGATGGTGGTGAAGATCATCATTACCTTTTTTATCATTATTTTAAAAAATTATTAGTATTATTATTACTAAGTACAACAACAACAACAAAAATTTGGTATGCGCCTCAAATCCCAAAACCCAGTCCACTGAAACAAATGTAATGAGGCGGAGCTCACCCCTTATCGTCAAAGCAAGTGGCCTGCAGCAGGATGTGCCAGAGGCCGGCCCTCGGGTAAGGCACGTACTGGACCACCTCGTGGTTCCCCGCCTCGCTGTAGTTGGCCCGCACGCTCCAGCCCAGGTCCTGACACACGTCAAAGTGGTCCGTCAGCTCGGGCAGGCGGTCGTAGAGCAGGGCTCCGCACACTAGAACCTGGGCCTGAGGGAGGTGGGGGGGGGGGGTTGATTGATGGATTGAGAAGGTGTTTTACGGCACTATCGAGCTAAAAAAAAATATTGTGTTGAAACTCAAACACTGTGTATTGAAAAATAGAAAAAAACTTAAACGTTTTTTTTCTGTCCTGAAAAGTTTCTTTTTCTGGGCCGGTATGTTTTGTTAATTTTAGTATAAGTATTTCGACTCTCGCAGCTGCATAAGGCCATATGAGCACCAGAAGATTAGAGGTGTTACAAGAGAGTAACAGACATAAAAAAGAAGAAAGGGGAGATAAGCACGATAGATGTTTGATAGGAAAGAAGAAGCAAACCACACCACAGCACCCGCCAACCACCCACAGTAAAACTCGCACAAGAATCAGAGCTCGGTTCACTACTCAAATCAGTTTTAGTTTTAGTAGTTTTAGTTGAGGTTTTACGGCGCTCGCAACTGCATAAAGTCATAAGAGTGCCAGAAGATTAGGGGTGTTACAAGAGAGTAACAAACATTAAAAAAGAAGGAGGGGAGATAAGGACCATTATACCATAGATGTGTGATAGGAAAGAAGAAGCAAACCACACCAGTGCACCCGCCAACCACCCACGCTGGTATGCTTGAACAGCCAACCACCCACGCTGGTATGCTTGAACAGCCAACCACCCACGCTGGTATGCTTGAACAGCCAACCACCCACGCTG
>NW_004798463.1:39345-40468 GCF_000002075.1 Aplysia californica
CATAAAAAAGAAGAAAGGGGAGATAAGCACGATAGATGTTTGATAGGAAAGAAGAAGCAAACCACACCACAGCACCCGCCAACCACCCACAGTAAAACTCGCACAAGAATCAGAGCTCGGTTCACTACTCAAATCAGTTTTAGTTTTAGTAGTTTTAGTTGAGGTTTTACGGCGCTCGCAACTGCATAAAGTCATAAGAGTGCCAGAAGATTAGGGGTGTTACAAGAGAGTAACAAACATTAAAAAAGAAGGAGGGGAGATAAGGACCATTATACCATAGATGTGTGATAGGAAAGAAGAAGCAAACCACACCAGTGCACCCGCCAACCACCCACGCTGGTATGCTTGAACAGCCAACCACCCACGCTGGTATGCTTGAACAGCCAACCACCCACGCTGGTATGCTTGAACAGCCAACCACCCACACTGGTATGCTTGAACAGCCAACCACCCACACTAAAAAAAAACAGAGCTCGGTCAGTGGAACTACTCACATCGGTGAAATTGATGGGCTGCATCCTCCACTTGAGCGTGGCCCCGACGTCGTTGGGCTCCAGGATGTCGAACGGTACCACGACGTAGGGAGCGATGTCGGCCCCGACGGTGAACGAGATGGTCTTCCTCTCGATGTAGCCGTACAGGGCCGTGAACGGCTCCAGGGCCTGGATCCGGTCCAGCACGCCCATCGACGCGCAGTTGCCCTTCACCAGCTCCGAGGGACATCCTGCCAGAAACAAAAAAACCCACAATGTCGTGAAAAATGTTATGCAGACTCTTTGCCGTAAACGAGATCTTCTGGTCAAGCCACTCCCAGTTATTGACAAAAAGAAAAAAACAACAAGAGGAAGACATACCCATAACGGTGACGGTAAACGAGATCCTCTGGTTGGCTCGCTCCGAGGAGATGTAGACAAACTGCAGGCTCTGTAAGGAGGGCGAGGGCACGTCGAGCGCGCAGCCCATGGTGCCGTTGGTGCACACTTTCTTTGCGGGCTGCGGCAGCTGGGCCTGGGAAGAGAGGCTACTGAGCACCAGGCTACAGTCCTCGGGGTCGCACGAGTCAACGATCACCTGGAAGCTGGACGTGGACCGAGGGACTTTGAAGCTGGGGAGGGGGAGGGGG
>NW_004798463.1:40702-42734 GCF_000002075.1 Aplysia californica
TGTTCTTGGAGGTATCCCAAAACTGGCAATATGTGTCAGACTGTACTTGTGATATTCCGGCTCGGCCTTTGCGAGAGCATGAATAACGGACGCATGGTGGTCGCCGCCGACCCACCCTATGAGTTATGCGTGGGGCAAGAGAGGGGAGGAGGGAGGGAGAGAGGGGGAGGGATGGAGAGAGAGGGGGAGAGGGAGAGGAGGGGGGAGGGGAGGAGGGAGAGGGAGGGAGGGAAGGAGGGAGAGAGGGAAAGAGAGAAATCAATGTGTGAGGGACGGTGTTATTCTCAGAGTAGGTCTAGTTGTTTTTTGGGAGGGGGGGGGGGTATTTTTTCATGGGTATTTTTTGTTTGTTAAGTGTTTTACTCTACGGTGCTTGCAACTGCATAAGGTCATATTATGAGCGCGCAGGCAGAGTAGTTTGAGTAAGTTTTAATTAGTTTTAATAAGACTTTTATGGCACTTGCAACACAATAAGGTCATAATAATATAAGCGCTGAAGATTAGAGGTATTAGAAGACAAGAGACAATAACAGCCAGTAAGTGTCAAGGACAAGTTTGTTTGTTTGTATGTTCATTTGTTTGTTTGTATGTTCATTTGTTTGTTTGTATGTTCATTTGTTTGTTTGTATGTTCATTTGTTTGTTTGTATGTTCATTTGTTTGTTTATATGTTCATTTGTTAATTTGTATGTTTATTTGCTTGTTTGTTTGTATGTTCATTTGTTTGTTTGTATGTTCATTTGTTAATTTGTATGTTTATTTGCTTGTTTGTTTGTTTGTATGTTCATTTGTTTGTTTGTATGTTCATTTGTTAATTTGTATGTTTATTTGCTTGTTTGTTTGTTTGTATGTTCATTTGTTTGTTTGTATGTTCATTTGTTAATTTGTATGTTTATTTGCTTGTTTGTTTGTTTGTATGTTCATTTGTTTGTTTGTATGTTCATTTGCTATTTTGAAAGAAGAGAATCAAATCAACACAACTTAATACGGTCCTTCAGTACTAAGGAAAAGCTTGCTTGTTGGTCAGTTGTTTTCTTTCTTTGAGGGAAGAAAAGTAAATCAACAACAAAACTTTCATTCAATGTGGAGGAAGAGTTTGCCTGTTTGTTTGTTAGGAAAGAAAGAGCAAACCACACTAGAGCACCCGCCAACCACCCACGGATCAAACCACACTAAAGCACCTGTCAACCACCCACAAAAAGCATTGAGAAACAACACCCCTACAAACACAAAAGCCATTGAACTTGCACTTGAACAGGCTCACGTTACACTTGATAAACTCATAAAATTTCGCAACGTCTAATCGCAGAAGTATTGCGAAATAAACGTAAATTCCCAGTCCCATTTTAGCTGGGGGGGGGGGGGGAAATTACATGTAAATTTAGAAACCCTTTCCCCAGATAAGTATTTTTTTTTTTTTTTAACTATACAAGAAGTAATATTGAGTCATTTTCTAATGACACAATCCGACCCACCGATTTATCAACACGGACTGACACATCACAGAAAGATTCGAAACAAAGGGACAGGAATGGATTGAAAAAAAAACAAAAAAAAAAAACAACCCAGCCAGCCAATTCCAGTCTAAAACAACCCAGAATAATCAGAGTCAGTTTTAGTAGAAGTTTTACGGCGCTCGCAACAGGAAAAGGTCATATGAGTGCCAGAAGATTAGAGGAGTTACAAGAGAGTAACAAACATAAAAAAAAGGAGGGGAGATAAGGACGATAGATGTTTGAAAGGAAAGAAGACGCAAACCACACCAAAGCACCCGCCAACCACCCACAATAATAATAATCAGAGTCAATCCCAGTCTCATCATACTATGTTCTTCAATAATCAAAGCATTTTCAAGTGTCACAGTATGACCAAAAACAAAAAACAACCCCCCCCCCCAAAAAAAAAACAACCAAACAAAACAAAATTTCCATAAGAATAAAAATGGATTTCAGGTGCCATGCAAAACAACATGATGTTAGGGTTAGTAAAATTAGGTTGGGGACGGGGATTCGGCGAGGGGTGGGGGGGGGGGG
>NW_004798463.1:43069-56217 GCF_000002075.1 Aplysia californica
TGTATTCTTTGAGATAAAAAAAAATGTCAAACTGTAACGTAAAAAGGTTAACTTCAGTCAGTTATGAAAGTTTTTAAAGTTTAGTAAAAATAGTACGGTCGGCACTTGCAACACACATAGGTCACATACATAAGTGCCGAAGATTAGTGGTGTTACTGGATAGTACGGGATACAAAATTAAAAGGAGGGGAGATACGGACAAACGACAGAATCAGATGTTTGATAGGAAAGACGGGAGCAAACACAGCAGAGCTAACACCCTCAGCATTAATTAAGTAGGCCAATGTACGCTAGACACTGTCAACTGTCAACGTTTTACCATCAGTGTCACAATTCACACTACTATCAGAGCTGTTTGCCGCGCAAACAATCTAGTTGTACCATGGGCCACACAACTCACGGTGGCGCTATCTTTATTTATTTAGGCTTACTTTTTAAAATTCTAGTTAGAGTTTTGTGGCAATTGCAACACAATTAGGTCCTAAAAGTGACGATGAATACATATGTAACATATTGTTACAAGAGAGTAAAGTACACAAAAAGGAAGGAGGAGAGGTAAGGACGACAGATGTTTGATAGGAAAG
Organism: Aplysia californica; assembly: GCF_000002075.1. Classification (NCBI taxonomy): domain Eukaryota; kingdom Metazoa; phylum Mollusca; class Gastropoda; order Aplysiida; family Aplysiidae; genus Aplysia; species Aplysia californica. The sequence continues at coordinate 43,654 of NW_004798463.1, forward strand.
AAGGAGGAGAGGTAGGGACGATAGATGTTTGATAGGAAAGAAGGAGGAGAGGTAAGGACGACAGATGTTTGCTAGGAAAGAAGGAGGAGAGGTAAGGACGACAGATGTTTGACAGGAAAGAAGGAGGAGAGGTAGGGACGATAGATGTTTGATAGGAAAGAAGGAGGAGAGATAAGGACGATAGATGTTTGATAGGAAAGAAGGAGGAGCAAACCACACTAGAGCACCCACCAACCACCTACTTATCTAGGCTGTTTGCTGAGCTGAGAATATGTAACGAATTACGGTCTGGCTCCACGGAAAGCCAATTTGCACGGCCCAAAGCTCACAAAAACATGTCCAAGGTGAAATAAACACGACACTTCAGTTAGATCTACGGCTTGTAAAACTTTACAAGTGCAATATACATGATCTTAACATTTTTTTTTGAACAGACAGAGAATAGAGTTTAGTTTTAGTAGGGGTTTTACGGCACTCGCAACTGCACAAGGTCATATGAGCGTCAAGGGGTGGATGTCAACAGAGAAGTCCTAACAGGGAATCAGACTTACTCTAATATAAGTAAGTTGTTGTTATCGTTGCTGTTAGGTTATACATGCAGCAGTAAACATACAAACACAATGCCAGAGTTGTTATTCGTTCTCACAAAGTTTGAAAACATTAGTGGTAAGAAGGACAACGAGGTTATTCAACAGTGGTGTTGTTAGTCTTAGTTTACACCTACTACTCATGCAGAAACACGTGAACTGTTTACCTCTGAGGGGTGCACACAAACATTTTCTGAAACATTCCGAACTGTGTAAAGGAACAAAAACAAAATGGAATTTGTTACTCATGCCGCGAAACATAAAATTGTTTGTTTTTGTCTTAGTAGAGGTTTTTCGACGCTCGCAACTTTGTAAGGTCATACGAGCGCCAGAAGATTAGAGGTGTTACAAGCGAGTAACAAACATAAAAAAGAAGGAGGGTAGAAAAGGATGATAGATGTTTGATAGGAAAGAAGGAGCAGACCACACCAGAGCACCCGCCAACCACCCGCAAACATAGAGTGGGCACACAAACTTAATAAACATGAACGAAGGATAGAAATAGTATGAACGAAAGAAAGATGCAGTGGAAAGCACAGACAAAAGATACAGGAAAAAAAAAAGATACAAAAACTTGTTTCAATATGAAATGTAGACCTGGACATAATAACTTATTCTGATAACAGGTGGTATAATTTACAAAGAGTCACCCAAAAAAAAAAATTACTCTATATGTCCAGACAAATCTGAATCGACAGTCTACTTCAACTACTATAAAATAGCCAAAGATCAACCTAAGGTAGGGGAAAGTCTATACAATAAATAACTGGGTGCCTTTGATTATCTGAAGAACCTTATTGACTCGTTTTTGTCATGTAAGGAAAAATCCCCAAAAATCCATTCATCATTTCTGAAAAATAAGAAAATTATGGCAGTTCTTGGAACAAAACGGAAGAACCATAGCGTTGCTCTGTACAGGACTGCATCGGATTTACTCAGTTCAAACATTCTGTCAAACTCAAAAAATGGTATGGATTAAATGCCTTTATCAACACTATTAGGTTATTGAAGAGGCGGGACTTCCGAGATAAACCTCCATCTCTGAAAGGATCGAGCCAAGTGGGAATTTCATTCAAAGTGCGCCTTTCCCCAGGACACAACATCGGACCGAGCTGAGGCTCGAACCCCCGAACCAGTAATCTCACAATTACAAGTCTGGTAGCCTAACCACTAGGCCACTGACGCCACTGTCTAACTCATTGAGAAAGTGTAATCTGCTCATTGGATGATAACGATTGAAGACATGCTGGTTTGGGGCACTTACAAACATTTTTTTTTAAAATAAAAAAGGAACAAAAAAATAAAATAAAAGAAGAATAACTTGGTTCTTCATTCAGATCTTGTAATTCTCTCTCTCTGTTTCTTTTAGCTCAAACTTGAAGAGGCAGGCAACAGCACGCACATATGCACACTGGAGTTTCTGATTTGTGCAGGATGGTTCACTAAATATGCCACAACATGACAAATAGTTTATTGCTGACCAGACGTGTGTGTGCCCGCTATATCTTCAAAGAATTAACAACAATATTCTCAAAGTGACCCCATCAGACGCTACAACAACCAGCTGATGATGGAGAGACAATCAGCCTGCCCACACTGAAATGGACCCTCATGAAGAGGGGCGAGAAAGCATGAAGCACCCCGTCTTCCTAAACCCCAGTTCTACATTCAAGATTCAAGTATTAACGTATTCTCGACGTGTTACAATATTAACAAACGAACACACACATAATACAACGATCCTTCATGCAAATGCTTTCAAAAACAATTCACAGGTCATTGCCGCCACCGGCACCAACAACTCACCTAAAAATAGAATCCTGCGGCCCCACTGTAACCATGTGACGCTCCATGATGTTAATGCGCTGAGCCTTCACAGGCGGTCCTAACTGAAGCTGAGACATGTAAGAATATATACATTTGTCTCCGTCGTTGAAGCCCTGGAGATATAGAAGGGAAAGAAAAAAGAATATAAGTTAATTCAGGGGTAAAAAAAACCATACAAAGCGTGGTGATGAAATTTTTGAAAATAAACTCCCGTAAAAAGCACTTTCAAAGAAAGTTATGAGATAAACGTCAAAGCAATATCATATGTGAGGCAGTGTGGTGAAATCACGCGCTCATCAAAATACAGAAATCAGAAAAACATGCGTTTTCCCGAAAGTTTGCACATTTTTATCGAATTTTTATTTTTGGGCTCAACCTCTTTTATGTCCATACAAAAACACATTACCATGTGAATTTTATTGAAAATTATTGATTAAAAGCACAAAAAATGTCATTTTTCTGTTTTCAAGGACTCTTTTTGGCCATTGGAGTTACCTAACTTTGGCGACCATTTTCTCACTAATTTCGCCACTGAAACCAGGCGACCGCACTTCCTCTAATCACAAATATCTTGAGTTCTATTCAAGATAGATGGACATTTATTTCATTGAAAGCAAGGCAAACAAATCAGCTTTCAGATGGTACCAATAACTCCCCAAGCACAAAAATTGACGAGCGCCTGATTCCACCGCAGTACTACCAAAGTTTGTTTGTTAGTTTGAGTAAAGAGAAGCACATCGACACAATAATGGTAATTTAGTGCTGGGAAAAATTAAGACAGACAGACAGAATCAACAGAGGGGAAAGTAAAGGAGTAGGACCCACCAGAGGCGCCCTCCAACCACCCGCGTACGACCAAAGAAGCAGGTGAAAATTCAGAAGTAAAAGAACAAAGAAAGAGCTAACAGTCTAGCATAAAAATAGCACACAGAAACCCCCACCAGAAGGTGGTAATCTATACAGCGAATTTCCTCATGTGTGTGTTTTAAATACAAAGGAAATAAGTACAAGAAAAAATGTGGGATTTGAAAATCTGTTCGCTTGGTGTGCCTGATTGGCTATGTGCATGTTTCCTTACGTACATGCTCGCTTCCTGTGTGCTAGACTATATATATGGCACTCGCTACACAATACAGTCATATTATAAGCGCCGAAGATTAGAGGTGTTGCAAGAGAAAAGAAGCGGAAATATTTGTGGCTGAAGTAGGCAAGGGTCCCCTGGTTTCAGAGGTAAAATTACTGAGAAAATGGATGTCAAAATTTAGATTTCCTTAGCTGGAGGGTCCGTGGAAACTAAAAATTTACTTTTTTTTTATGCCTTTAATCAACGTTTTCAGTAAAATTCAAACAGAAATGTGTTCTTTAATGATCATGAGAGGTGTTGAGCAAAGAAAAAAAAATCAATAAAAATTCAAAAACTTGCGGGAAAATGCGAGTTTCTTCACTGATTATTTTAACGAGCGCCTGATTTCACCACGCCGCCTCACATACTGAGGTCTACAGAAATAAACAATATCGTTTTTAGTCTTTAGTTTTAGTAGAGGTTTTACGGCGCTCGCAACTGCATAAGGTCATAGGAGCGCCAGAAGATTAGAGGTGTTACAAGAGAGTAATAATCATTCAAAAAAAAGAAGGGGGAGATAAGGACGATAGATGTTTGATAGGAAAGAAAAAGGCAGCAAACCACACCAGAGCACCCGCCAACCACCCACGAAAACAACATCGAAGATTCGGCTCAGTTCCTCAAACTCAAGGGCACGAGCCACAAACCCACCTTCTGTCTGATTTTGGTGTCGACACCTTCGTGATAGGCCACCACGTACCAGGAGCCTGGCAGGGGCTGGTTCAATCCAAAACTGAACAAAACGCCTGGTCTTAACGAGAAGTGCAAGGACGGGTCATCGTTCACCAGAAAGTTGTCGGGGAAAGTCGAGTTGGTCCGCGTGATCAAAGGGAGGCCGCCCCGTTGAAGTAAACTGCAACAAAAAACAAAAATATACATTCTTTCAATTAACGTACTTAAAAATAAAAACGACCATAACACACTCCCCCCACCCATGCATTTTTTCTACATTATGTACCACACCACCTCTTTAACTGCCCAGCACTTTGTGACCTGGGTAGCACCTACCTACCTGCCTCCCCAGACATCAGAAATACTCCAAACAGCGACAAAGCACAGCTGATTAAAACCTGCAAATTCTTTGCCATATCGACAGAACCCAAATGGCCGCTGGATCGGAAAAGTAAAAGTAAAGTAAAGTTCTATATTATAATGCCACTTTCTCTCTACGGAGGGCCACTTGCCTAAGAAGACCACTTTTCCCCTTGACAGTGATCTTCAACATGTTCGTCGACTGTATCTTCCCTTTTCTAGAACAACTCATGATAACAACAATATCTAAAAACTACTATTGCACAAGGGCAGGGGCAGACCATGCAAAACTTGTCTGGATGGCACTATCACTTTACCATCACAAGGCTCAAATAGTTTAAAAAATCTTGCCATCAAAGGCAAAGGCATGTTGGGGAAAATCCAAAGAAACTGGGTGGGTGGTGAACATAGCTGATCGACGAAACGTTTTTTAGTTTTAGTAGAGGTTTTACGGCGCTCGTAACTGCATAACGTCATATGAGCGTCAAGGGGTGGATGTCGACAGAGAAGTAAGTCCTTACAAAGAATCAGACTTACTCTGCTCACCTCTCTAGCTTCAACAGCACAAAGTCTGCTTTGACTATCAAGGCACCCCAGAAATAGCAGGTCACAAGAGTGTGACAAACATACAAAAGAAGTAGAGGAAAATGACAATAGTAAGGATTAGGACAGAAAAAGCAGCAGTTCCCTGTTGTAGTTCAGGCACAGTTATGAGCATGACATTGTTGGATCAGCCTATTTACAATTCTACTGTGCATTAGAACGAGAAATGTCCCAGCTTTTGGGAATGGCCTAAAGACACTTCTGTCAGTGGCACCGCCCGGGGGGGGGGGGCGACTAGATGTGACGGCAAAATGTTAAAGGGGTCGTCCAAAATACGAAGAACATGTAATCAACAACAGAAGCTATGCCCACCACCCTTGGAAAAAAAATGTTACAGGAGAAACACAGCAGGCTACAAGAGGCACTCTTTACAAGTGTCACAAAGGACCTATATTATTATTATGATAATTCTTCATACTGACGCAAAATAATCTTGGCCAAAATACAGTTTCTTCAATTGAAAGTAAATAATATCATAACCCCCCCCCCCCCCAAGCAAATGGCATTCTTTTTTTAAAACTTTGGCAACTCAAGAAGCCAACCCGTTTTGTTTATTTTGAGCTTCTTCAGACATTTTAACAGGCATAAGGAGTAACAAGTAAGATATTTGATGAACAAAGCGGTTTATGTTTGGATTTTTCATGATAAAAAAAATATAGCATACAAACATTTCTGGTGGACCGATTTACACAAACCGTGTGAATATAGTGAGAACAATAGGATTCGTAGAGTGTATATATATGAAATTTTTTCCTACAGTCAGGAAATTATAGTATATTTAGTTACTCACAATTTCAGAGACTCTTGTGGACAGTGTAGGAAACTTTTGGACGTCTGGAAAGTGAAGTTCATGACACTTATGCCGTCTGGTACCATGTACCTCACCGGGGAGACGTCTAGGTAACTTTCATAGCCCAGCACGGGTCTCGGCAAGTTCCAGATCTCCTCTGCGGAAGCGTCTGAAAGAAAGTAGCGATGTCCATTCTTTCTTGAGTCTCAAGAACAGAACTGTATGCTTTGAGAGTATTAAATGAAAATTACCATGGCCATAAGTTATAGGCATACACTTACAATTTGTTGTTGAAAAGCACCAAAAACTAAGTCAGCCCAGCCAGAGCGGTGACAAGGAGCTGACCCCCGTGACCCCAACGTGATAAAGCATCTGAAAGAAAGTTGCAAAGTACAAAAAAAACCAACAACCCATTACCAGGTCCAGACTTTCATCAACAGATGTATGAGGAGTATTCTAAAAATTAAGTGGCAGGATAGAATAAGAAATGAAGAGCTGTGGGAAAGGACACGACAAAAGGATATAGAAGTAGAAATACGACTAAGAAAGTGGCGATGGATGGGACACACCTTAAGAAAGCCCAGCGGAAACATCACAAGACAGTCACTGCAGTGGAACCTACAAGGAGCACGAGGCAGGGGTAGGCCACGGGAAACATGGAGGAGATGCGTGGAAAGGGACATGAGAGAAATGAAGCTCACTTGGAAAGAGCTTGGAAGGATGGCTCAGGACAGAGATAAATGGAAGGAGCTTGTATGTGGCCTATACCCTGCCAGGGGTGAAAGGCATTGATTGATTACCAAGTACAAAACACTGAAGGCTCATTTTCAAAAATTGTTCTTTTCCTTCATCAAAACAGTACTTACTCAAGTCACAGCCGATGAGCTTTGGACTTATTCTATCTCTGGCGTATACATATGATGTCATAAGTGTAACTGAAGAAGTTTAAACGCAAGCAATAACATGCAGGATATGATAATAATACTAATAAAAATGATGATAATAATTATAAAAATAATAATACTTTAATAATAATATTTGCATTTACATAGCGCATATCCATGCTCTACAGCATGTCTTAAGGACACAATGTTGGGTCCCTGACAGGATTCAAACCTACGACCTTACAGTTTTGAGCCCAAGAGCTTAACCACTAGGTGTCACAGACACCACCAATGAAAATTCTTGTCTCTGCTTTGCGTATATATATATATATATATATACATAAACATATGTATATATATAAGTATGTCTCAAAATGTGATGATTTGGACTCTTCCTCAACTTCACCCCGATCATTATCATCGCCTTTCTCAACCTGGATCAGGGTATAGGCCACGAACAAACACTTTTCACCTTTCCCTATCCCCGGGCATGCCTCTTGATGTTATTCCATGTCTTCCCCACTTTTCTGTACATCAATTTTTTCACCCTGAAATAACAATTTAAAAAAACAACCACTCACCATCTGAAATTGCTGTGAAGAGAACAGCGAGGAATAAAGCCACTATAGGTCGGAGGGAACACGCAGGGTGGGAGGAAATCAAGGCGGAGACTTTGGAGAGGGACGGGCGTGAGAGAGACAAACCTGCCATCCATTCGCTGTGGGGGAATCTGAAGGAAAAAAAACCAACAACATAAAAATAGTCAGTTTTTGTTATATCACTTTAGAATAGAAACAATTTCTTTTCAGCCCTACAAGTTTCACATTTTCAATCTTTTTAATAAGGAAAATATAACTACTTGGACCTATCATGCATACAATCTTGGGCAGCAGTAAGAGGAGAGAGCGGTCGGGGGAGGGGGGGGAGTGAAATAAATTTGTCTTAACCCTTCTAAACTCTTTTTATAACATCTGTTCAAAGTTCCATTGACACGATTTGTACAAATCTAAATAAATTAATAATGGAGAAAAGAAAACTGGATTCTTTTTCTTTCCTTTTCCTCCCATTTCACATTTAGCTACTATTAACTTGCGTGTCCATTTTCTCCTACATGATATATTGATGCGCTGAACATGAGAATATAATATATCGACTTCATTTACAGGTTTGCATATTGTAGGGAGTGTATACAGACCCGGTAACCGGGAATAAAGTCACAAAGTATACAGACCCGGTAGGGGAACTCTTTTGTGATTTCGGAAACTTTCAGCACCCTCTTGGCTCAGAGTAGAACTAGGTTCTTCTAAATCTATGGCCTAGGTCTAGATCTAGACAGACAGATATAAATCATTGATCTAGTTTCGAGGCTAGCCTAGATCTAGACTGTAGATCTAGATCTAGATTCTAGATCTAAAACTAAATGAAGATTGCGGATATGTCTTTTCGATGAACGATCGTTTTTCCCCTGTTTTGGAGTTAGAGGAATCACAATTTGAAGAAAAGAACAATGTCATAATTTCAATCGAGCAGTCTCTCTCTCTCTCTCTCTCTGTATCGCTCGCATTCTTTTTTTCTTTGTTTGTCTCTGTCTTTCCTTCCTTCCTGCCAACTGGCAGACATGTCATATTATATACATTTTGCTAGCACTTCCCCCTGCGCGCTCTCTCTCTCTCTCTCTCTCTCTCTCTCTTTAACTCACACACACACACACAGACACACACACACACACTACCGGGTCTGGGCGCTGAAACCCTCCGAAATCACAAAAGAGTTCCCCTACCGGGTCTGTATACTTTGTTCCCGGTTACCGGGTCTGTATACACTTCGTTGCATATTAATTTAGTAATCGTTTTAAAAATATTTGATGGTTTATAATGGAACTTAACCATACTTAACTTAATTGCAAAAATAGTAGTTTCCGCGCTTTGGACCAATTTCAGGCGGCCATGAAGTAAGAAAAACATCTGGAGGATTTTAACTTATAAATAATTTGACGTTTTACAGTTATTTCTCTTGAAAAGAATTAATTTGCGACAGTTTTAGTGGCTATACGTGTGATCTGCAGCAAAAAATACTGCACACAGTTTGACCCTCAAAGCAATGCAATGCGTCTGTGTGCTGGAGTGAAAGTAAAAATTTACTGAAAACAGACAATCCTCAGATTGTGAACTTGAATGCAGTTATTGAACTGCAAATATACCTAAATTTATAAACCCTTCATTGCCTTCATGACGTATGATACATCATGAAAATGCTTTTATTATTGTTCTTAGCTTTGACTTTGAGCTGTACACGACATCACGGAAAGTTGACAAAATTTTCCGTTTCTGACTGCCTATTTTATAGATTTTTATAAGATATAATACCACTAATCATCTGGCTCTAGATATAATTCTTCTGCATAGAGATTTACCACTACTCATCTGGTTCTAGATATAAATAATTCTTCTGCATAGAGATTTACCCCCACAAGTAAGCATAGAGTGAAATGAGGTTAGCTAGAAATCGGTGCTGGCAGTTGGAACACACACCACCTAGCAACGAATGGGTTAATAAAAGTTAATGCGAAAAATCACAATTTCAAAGTAAATTAAAAGTAACGCCTTTGAAGTATTTCGAACAGTTCAGTAGCAGCTAAACATTTCTAACTCTAGAAATTGAATTCGATGCAAAAAAAAAAAAAAAAAGGCCGGCTCTATTTCTCCGACTCCGAACGCTCGAGAAAATAAACTTGAAGAGTTTTGAAGTCTATTTCTCCAAACGGTTTCCGTTCTCGAGATATTTTGGCCATTTGCGAAAGGAGTGGCCCTTGCGTGTACGTGTGTGTGCACATGTGTGTGTGAGTGAGAGCACGCGCCCGCCCCATGTGCACGCGTGTGTGTGTGTGTGTGTGTGTGTGTGTGTGTGTGTGTGTGTGTGTGTGTGCTTTAGCGGTGATTAAAAGCAAAATAGGTTACTGCCAAAGTCGAGCAGTCCGGTTTTCTCGCAGTACCCTTTGACATTTTCAAAAGAAGTATAGACCGGGAATGTTGTCCCAACCACAATTGAAGTACCTTAATATTCAAACATTTAAAAATCTCTAGATCTAGATCTAGAAATTGAATTCGATGCAAAAAATGCTTCTTCCCAGTCCTCGCAGAGTGGCAAAAAGAAAGATGACGCCGAACTCTCACAAATTTAATAAACAAAAAAATTTCGAGAACGAAAACCGTTCAGAGAAGTATCTTCAAGTTTATTTTCCAGAGCGTTAGGAGAAATAGATCCAGATCTAGATCTAGATCTAGATCTAGTCTAGATTCTAGAATCTAGATAGATCTAGATCTAGATCTAGACTAGTCACTTCGGGAATAAAAATGTTTCTTCCCAGTACTCGCAGTATGGCAGAATAGTAGGCTGTCATTATTCTCACCCTGTGAGAATAGGAGATCTAGAATAATATTAATTTAAAAAACCTATAGATCTAAGGCTAGATCTAGATTTATATCTAGATCTAGAATCTAGATTCTAAGGCCTGCCCTGCCAAACAAACAATAACATCATCAACAAGTTCATGAGGCCCTTTACTTTCTAGTCTACTCACTGTGTTTCTTAAAAAAATAACGACCAGGACTTAGCTCTTAGCCAAGCTAGTGGGCCATGGAAAGTTGGGATCGCTTCTTTCAACTAAGTTCTATGAAAGATGTAGATCTAGGCCTAATCAGACCAGTCAGTCAGTAGTACGCTGAAGGGAAAATCATTCTGGGCCTAGGACCCTAGGTGCGACCGACTCTTGGTCTTTGGGTTGGTCTTTTTTCTTCCCTTCCTTCCTATCCCTATCATAAACACAATCAATAACCGTCAAAATGAAATTAGAGTGACTTCCCCTGTCTACATATTATATGCCAAATAGAAAATTGAAAAAACATTCCTTAAACAATACGCCACTCTAGATTCAAAGGCTACATTAATTAGAGTATCTAGTAGAAACAAAATTATTTTATTGTTTTTTACAATAATTAAGACTATTCTGATTTGAGGGGAGTATAAAAACGATTAGACTAACTGTTCGTAAACTTTGCTTAGCGGACAGTAATGATGTTATTCGTTGAGAGAAGTAAATGTTATGTACTCAAAACTCAAAGTAACACTTTTTACTTGAACTTTCAATGCATATATATATATTTTCTCTCTTTATGAGACACTTGGGCAATGTGTCTTATAGGGGTTTCCTCCTATAATTAGACATTTTCCGTTCCTACCATAGGCCTGTGATATAATGTCTATTTTTTCCCAGGCGTTAGGCAACTTTGATCTGCTTACAGGAGAAAAATCTGGCAACTTTGGAGAACCAACAAACAGACTAAATCGTGGTCAGCCCTGTACTGTAATTGTATTCATATCTTTCGCGAATTCATCTCATATGACAATAGACAATAGAAAAGCATGTCGTCAAACGAAAATACGGGTATACCCTATACTGGAGCGTGGTCAAAAGGCCCGCCTTCTGACATTCAGGCAAGAAGAAGACCAGGTCAATCGTCTGTGGATAGAGTCATAAACACTGTCAAGACTAACGAGGCGCAGAACCAGATGGAGCCTCGCCTCACAACACCACCAGGCCCAGGTGAACTCTTTTTTTAGTCTATTAGACTTAGACTTAAATCTCAGGCTTTACTCTACCATTTTAGCCTCACCATTTGACAAGCAAAGGATCCATGTTGTCTGGTCAGAGCAGAACTAATTCTTGACTTAAAAATCTAAATCTTGTCCTTTGACCGAAGGCACCGAAAGCCTTGCCTGGTAAGGTTGAGACAACTTGTGTTGTAATCACATAAATTCCAATCTAATGATAGGCTTCAAATGATGTTACCATTTGGTAAATTTTGACTTTCACTCCAGCACACAGATGCACTGCTTCGGGGGTCAAAGTACAGTATTGTTTGCTGCAGATCACACACCAAAACTCACATTTTCAAAGAAGGCTGCTCTTATAACTTATTGGCCCACATGGACATGGGCCATTTAATGCGTTGTTTTTTCAATGTATTTCGTACGTGGTGTTGTTCCAACTTGTTCTCTTTTATTTTTTCTCACTTTATTGTCTTTATCTCTTATGTTAATGTTTTCCTGAGGCATTCCATCTCACACACATTTCTACAGATTTGATTGTTTGTCAGCATGTTCCTACAGTTCAGTGTTATTGTTACGAAGTGTATACTGTATAGACCCCGGTAACCGGGAACAAAGTCACGAAGTATACAGACCCGGTTTGGGAACTCTTTTGTGATTTTGCGATACACAGAGACAGATGGAGAGAGAGAGAGAGAGAGAAATAGAGAGGGTGACTGCTCAATTGAAATTATGACATTGTTCTTTTCTTCAAATTGTGATTCCTCCAACTCCAAAACGGAGGAAAAACGATCATTCATCGAAAAGACATCCGCAATGTTCATTTAAATCTCTAGATAGATCTAGATCTAGGCTAGCCTCGCAACCAGATCAAGGATGAAATGTCTGTCTAGATGTAGACCGAGGTCATAGAGATCTAGATAATAACCTAAGTTACCCTGAGCCAGGAGGACGCTGAAACTTTCCGAAATCACAAGAGTTCCCCTACCGGGTCTGTATATTTTGTGACTTTGTTCCCGGTTACCGGGTCTGTATACACTCCCTTCATTATAATGGCCTTGAGTGTTCGGGGTCCAAATTTTAAAAATTCAAAATACGGAAGCTGGAAAG
>NW_004798463.1:56876-65695 GCF_000002075.1 Aplysia californica
CAATCGAAGTATGACAGTGGACCCAAAAAAAAAAGGGAGCAAACCACCAACCACCCACACAGAAAGATGTGACCAGTTCAGTGAGTGAAAACCGAGACCACAATTTAAAGGACACGTTGTGAAAACTCACCAGCACTTTGCTCTGCGGAACAAACTCTTTAGCTGTGGCCGACAGCTGGGTGGGAACCTTGGGCAGAGTGAGCTGTTGCTCTCTTTGGGGCCTGGTGCCATTCTCTGAATGAAGTAAACACACAGAAAACAAAAAGTTAGCAAAATTGAAAATAAAAACAAAATACTTTTAAAAAGTGACAGAGATGTACATTTTTTTTAGGCCGTCGTTATTCGGACTCGAGCCCGAATAACATTTTTTCATATTCGGACTCGAGTCCGAATATGAAAAAATGTTATTCGGGCTCGAGTCCGAATAACGACGGCCTAAAAAAAATGTACATCTGTCACTTTTTAAAAGTATTTTGTTTTTATTTTCAATTTTGCTAACTTTTTGTTTTCTGTGTGTTTACTTCATTCAGAGAATGGCACCAGGCCCCAAAGAGAGCAACAGCTCACTCTGCCCAAGGTTCCCACCCAGCTGTCGGCCACAGCTAAAGAGTTTGTTCCGCAGAGCAAAGTGCTGGTGAGTTTTCACAACGTGTCCTTTAAATTGTGGTCTCGGTTTTCACTCACTGAACTGGTCACATCTTTCTGTGTGGGTGGTTGGTGGGTGTCCTTGGTTGGTGGTTTGCTCCCTTTTTTTTTTTGGTCCACTATCATACTTCGATTGTTAGTCTTGTCTGTCCTCCTTTTCTTTATTGTGTTACTCTCTGGTAACACCTTTAATTTTGAGCAGTTATTTGTGATCTGTGTTGCAGATGGCAGAAAACTCTTATTAAAGCTTAACATTACACGTATTGTTTTAACCCTATCCGTACGTCGTGTTTTACTATCGTATCCTTATAAATGACGTAGGGAACTCTGTGCCACGACTTTCAAAGAGGAAATTTACTCTTTAATCCGATCCGTATGCATTGCATAGCAGTCTGTCAAAATTATTTTTTGAGAAATACTGAAAGTTTCAAAGAGATCTTCGTACTAAAAGTATTCTAAAATGAGAAGAATACCACCCTGGGCGTACAAAATGATCCCAGGACGTACGAATAGGGTTAATGGTGCGAATGGTTAGGCTCTTTGCTATTTCATTGCATGGGAAAGGCTTGAGGTCGTTTCATATCATGTGGATGTTATTTGCTTGAGCATGTTATGCTTGTCAGTATGAGTTGTCTGTGGCGTACAGCTTCGAAAGTGGGTGGTCTGCGGGCAATTTTGTCATCATCATCATTGCCTTTTTCACCCTGGATCAGGATATAATATGCCACGAACAAACACTCTCCACCTTTCTCTATCCTGGGGCTAGACTTTGCCAGTTGTCACTCCATGTCTTCCCACTTTTCTGTACATTCATTTCCATGACTCTTCTCCAGGTTCCATGTGGTCTTCCCCTTGATCATCCCTGCAGGTTCCGATCTAACACTTTCCTTGTTATGCAGCTGCTTGATTTCCTGAAAGTGTGTCCAATCCATCGCCAATGTCTTCTTCCCACCTCATCTCTGACTGGGCTCTTGTCTCGTTCTTAATACTTCCTCATTGGTGATCCTGTCAGGCAATTTTGTACAGAACCGTGATTTACCGCGACTGCTCAGTGTAAGACTCCCATCGTGCGTCACTTTGCAAAATGGCGTATGCAGAGTCTTACAGTTACACTTAACAGTCTACTGTGGTTCTGGAGATTCCGATTTTGGTTTTTTCCCCCAGCTTCAATATATTTTTTAAAATCCTTATATCCGGCATCATGGGTTTACCCCCTTCATAGGTAAAAGAGGGAAAAAGATTTTGAGGAATTACTCTCTATTTTTAAAAAAATAATTTTTTGGTGTCATGTAGTGGTTGTCTGGTCTGGTGTTAGCCAAAAAAGGAGTAAAAATACTAAATGGATCCTGACTTGGGCTTCAGAAAGTGAATGTTGCTGCCAACAGTACATTTGAAGCTATGTACATTATACCGAGGTTTTACCATATATATAACCTATTTGTGTTGCAAGTGCCTTAGAACTCTTACAAAAACTAAATCAACATCAAGTTACTATCAATGGGTGGTTGGCGGGTGCTCTGGTATTTTTTGCTCCTTCTTTTCCATCAAACATCTATCGTCTTCATCATCCCTCCTCCTTTTTTTTGTACGCTACTCTCGAGAATAACACCTCTAATCCCCGGCATTTTTTGGGGGGGGGGGGTTTGTTACTGTCCCGTCACTTATATGACCTAATTCTGTTGCAAGTGCTGTTTAAAAAAAAACAAAAAAAACACTCATCCTCAAAACAAAAAAACAATTTGCTATTAGGGTGTGTTCTGTTGTATGAGCAGCTGTTGTGGGTGTGTGGTGGATTCTCTGGTGTGGTCTGCTCCGCTCCTTTTTTCATCTCTCCTTCCTTTTTGTGTTTGTTACTCTCTTGTAACACCTCCAATCTTCCGCACTTATACGACCTTCTCATTGTGTTGCAAGTGCCGTAAAACACTTACTAAAAACAAAGAACAGCTTTTTAAAGAAGTCTCTGTTTGTGTGTCTTGTTGTTGAAGCCACAGAGCGCCCCTGGTGCTGATAGCGCGCAAGTTGGGCTGACAGTGGAAGCTGAAGAGTTTGTGCCAGCAGAACAGGGAGACTATTACTACGACCAGTACTATCAGGTAGATTGGAATGTTTCCTCCATTCATTCTGGTCTCAAATTATGGTTATTTTTCGGTGGGGGGGGAGGGGGGGGGTTGTCCTTATCTTTTGTTGTAAATGTTTTCTGTTAATGTTGTTAAAACTTGGTTGGCGGGTGTTCTGGTGTGGTTTGCTTCTTCTTTCCTATCAAAAGTCGATCGTCTTTATCTTCCCTCCTTCTTTTTTGTGTTTGTTACTCTCTTGTAGCACCTCTAGTCTTCGGACGAAAACATAGAGAATGCCGATTTCGGAGACTGACACAGTAAGCGCCGAAACATATAAAAAATCCCTTATGACTTCCAACTTGCCCCACATAGAGCTGGCAGACTGCCGGCGACTTTAAGCTCGGATCGGCGTTGTCGGCTTTCTCGGAATCCAAACTACGTTCTTATTACGTCAAAAAAAATGGGAAGGGCGCCTCGCTGTCAACTCACGACCTCAGTGCTCTCTTGTCGTATCTCCATTTTTAACAGTGAAAATGTGACTTCTTCTTAAGCTCACTCTTTGTTGTGAACTGTTTTCACTGATATTAAAAATGGAAATGCGACAAGAAAGCACTGAGGTCGCGAACTCTCAATGCCGTCTCGCCGTCGCCAACTCGGGTTGAGCGATTTGCGTGACGTCACCCGACTGGACTGGGGACAATTTTGAATGGTCATTTCAGAGCTGGTGCTTTACAGTAGACAAAAACTAATTACATTTTTTAAATCAGCGTTGTCAAATTAGGGAGGTCACAGAGCAGAATTACCTTTTAAGCAATATTTTAGGAATTTTGAGGTTTTTAAAATCTCCAAATAAATGCTTCATAAATACCAGTTGCGTTGTGGTGTAATTGTTTTCTTATATCTAGATCTAGGCTTTAGGCGCCCTCTATGTGGAGTGGAGCAGACGCCGACTGGCGCCCGTCAGCATCAATTTTCAGCCATTTCAGTTTCGGTGTTCTCTGTGTCATTGCCCTTCTCCGCACTTATGTGGCCTTATTGTGTTGCAAGTGCCGTAAAGCTCTTACTAAAACAAAACAAAAAAATTAAACACATATGAAAGAGGCTAAAGGTGTTGGTGGGTGATGGAGGCGCTTCTTGCAGGTTTTATTTCTTCTTTCCTCTCGTCGTTATGTCTTTTTTTCTCTCTAGCTTTTTTCTCTGCACATCATGACTGCTTTTGAAACAGTGTACTTTTCTTTAATGAAAACTTAAAACTTCATGTATAAAGTAAAGAACCTTTTTTCTTTCCCTCTGCATAGCTACCAACCATTACTTTATAAAAAGAAATGTATTTGATGATACGTTTCCAAGGGCCTTAGTTGAGAAGTCTGTTAGTTTTTTTTGTAGGAAAAATATGTGTGTATTCTGTTTCTTAGTAGCACAGTATACTGGAGGGTGCGGTGGCCGAGCGGTTAGTGGGCTCATCTCAGAAGGGGAAAGTCCAGGTTCAAGCCTCGGTTCGGACACAGGTTTTTTTCGCCCCCTTTCTGCCCAGCCAGCAGTAACAGGTCCCTGACTTCGAGTTGGGGAAGTAAAGGCGGCGTGGAAAGGAACTGGCCACCTTACCACAATACGCTGAAGGCCCGGGAAGTTGTCTCACTAAAAAGGAACACACAAAAAAGTTACACTATCCTCCTCATCGGCTTCTGTTCCGGTTCGTAGACTACACTGACCACCGGGATTGAGATAAATAGACCTATCTTCGCCGTGGGTGGTTGGCAGGTCTTCTGGTGTGGTTGGCTCCTTCTCTCCTGTCAAACATGTATCGTCCTGATCCCTCCTCCTTCTTTTTTATGTTTGTTACTCTCTTGTAACACCTGTAATCTTCGGCACTTATATGACCTTATTGTGTTGCAAGTGCTGTACAACTCACACTAAAACTAAAACCTGTCTTCACCTATGAGTTGACACCTACGTTACTTTGAGGTTTTTTAATGTTTGATTTTATGAGGACAGTGTTTTTTCGCAGAGACGGCGTGACCTGTAGACAAACTTCATTCCATGCCGACTTTCAAAAACCAAACCTGTTTCACTTTACAGATGTTTTCTGAAGATAAAGCCAAAAGTTGTACTTGCGGGAGGGGTTTGGGACATGATGTCATAGTTTTGGAAATAATTGAATTACACATCTGGGGGGGGGGGGGGTTAAATCTGCTCTTCTTGTTACTCATTATGGCTTTTTTCGGCTTTCTTTCCAGAGTTATGATTACAACAGCGGTCTGGGCTTTGACATGAACAGCTTCAGCGCTCTCTCCATCGGGGACCACTCTGGCGGTCAGCTTGACCAGTCCCAGGGGCCTAGCGGGGGGCCCATCCTGGATCGTTTCGCCAACGCCCTCTACCGGCTGAACATGAGCCCCGGCAACATGGAGGAGTACCTGCGTCCTATCTGCGACCTGATCAAGAACTGTCCGAAGGACGTCACGGAGAAGATCATGAACGACATGGTGGAGAGCTTGTTTGAGCAGGTAGCCTATCAATATGATCGATATTGACCGAAATCAGGCCGTGCTGTGAACTATTGTGAATAAAACCGACTTGTTTCACGCGCTCGTATGGCCTTATGCGGTTTCGAGCGCCGTTAAACCCTTACTACTTAATAAATCAGGTCGCACAGCGGGACAGCAAGAGAGCTCTTTTGTCGAAAATGATTTTGATTTCATCTGCCAATTGTTCAAATGTATTTAGCCCCCAATTATTTAAGTTGTTTTTTTGCCGCGATTTTACATCTGTGGTATCAGTTGCATGTGCTCCTGATACATTCAGTGGAAGCTCCTATTCTAAATGTGGAAAAAATGCAAGAAAAGATAGAAGACATAATGTGGGTAGAATTGTTAACAGGCGGAAACAGGATTTTCTCCCTCCTGAAAGATGTTGCTGTGGGTGGTTGGCGGGTGCTGTGGTGTGGTTTGCTTCTTCTTTCCTATCAAAACATCTATCGTCCTTATCTCCCCTCCTATTTTGTGTTTGTTACTCTCTTGTAACACCTCTAATCTTCAGCTCTTATATGACCTTACTGTGTTGCAAGTGCCGTAAAACACTTACTAAAACCAAAACCAAAATATGTTGCTTTCTGAGTTTTTGTGTATTTGAACGGCCTGCCGGTGGTTTATCTATTTCCAGCCAGCCAGAAGGTTGTATGATTGTTACGCTTCTTCTTTCAGAGTATCCAAGAGCCAAACTTCAGGTACACAGGCGCCAGAATCTGCCAGTACCTGAGTAGCAACTTGAAGAGTAACACCTTCTTTTCCGGATTTCATAAAGTACTAATGAGAAGGTAAGAGGCCTGAATCGAAGGCTGCTTTTCTAGATTTCATAAAGTACTAATGAGAGGGTAAGAAACAGGAATCGAAGCTTACCTTTCTGGGTTTCATAAAATACTAATGAGAGGGTATGAGACATGAATCAAAGCTTACCTTTCTGGGTTTCATAAAATACTAATGAGAGGGTAAGAAACGTGAATCAAAGCTTACCTTTCTGGGTTTCATAAAATACTAATGAGAGGGTATGAGACATGAATCAAAGCTTACCTTTCTGGGTTTCATAAGGTACTAATGAGAAGCTTTCCTATCAAACATCTATCATCTTTATATCTCCCCTCCTTTTTTTTGTGTGTTTGTTAGTCTCTTTTAACACCTCTAATCTTCTGCACTTATATGACCTTACTGTGTTACAAGTACCAGAAACACTTACAAAAATAAAAAAAATTGCAAGTCTGGAATACATTGAAGATTTCTCTTGATGTTGTGCCTGGTGTTCTGCCTCCCAGATGTCAGAAAGACTACGAGAAGAGAGAGGAGCTGATCAGTGGCAGTCCAGAGGACCAGACTTGGCTCAGGGGGCTGGCCATGTTCATGGCAGAAATCTTTCTCAACGTGGAGGTAGATGAATCTCTTTACAAAACTCTTTAAAATGTTAAAATAAAAAATATTTTTCTGTGTAAAAGTAGATGATCCTCATTTCTTTTTTTTTTTTTTTTTAATTGTTTTTAAAAAGTTAAAATCGCAGGAACCTGTTTCAATTTAGAGGTACTTGATCCTAATTTACCCTTTTTCTTTTTATAATTTCTTTTTTTTTAAATGTTTAAATAGCAGAAATCTATTTTAGCTTTATTAGCCTAGCTTTGAAAACTAATTTTATTTTCATTTTGACTTTCAGATAGAGCAAGAGAACGGAACGGTGTCTCGTCTTCACTACTTGCCGAAGGTGTTAACAGACTTCATCCACACACTTTTGTCCCGTCCCACCGAACAGGAAGTGAAATGTTGCTGCCAACTGCTGAAGGTAACTCGGTCTACTCAAGTCTTGTAGAATGTGGCTACACAGAAGTCACTGTCAGACCTGGTTAGAAGGATATGGTGCTATGGCATATTGTCTGATAAGTAAGCCTCCATTGAGTGCATGTGGGTGGTTGGTGGGTGCTCTGGTGTGGTTTGCTCCTTCTTTCCTATCAAACATCTGTCGTCCTTATCTCCCCTCCTTCTTTTTCGTGTATGTTACTCTCTTGTAACACGTAATCTATTCTTCGGCACTAATACGACTATTTATTGTGTTGCAAGTGCCGTAAAACTTTTACTAAAACTAAATCGAGTGCATTTTGTGAAAAGCAGAAAGTAGATTGATGGATGAAAGCGCCGTAGCAGCAGTAGAATTTGAGTGGGGTTGGGTTGGGGGGGTGGTTTGGCTATTGATCAAGAGATTATTGATAAATGCAATCATCAGAACAGAAATGAAATTGATTTTTTTGTCCCTGATCTAGAGATTCTAGGTAGGAGTCTTCTCCTTCCTAAAATGGTTTCTGCTTGGATCTGTTGAAGTCAGAAACCAAATTATGTTCCATCTGCTCTATCAGATTTGTAAGATTATTTGGAGTCGTTATTAAGATCCATGATCGCCCACGCCAGTCGGCAAGGCACCGGATGATGATGATCAAGATATTGAAAGAGGTGCATTCGAAAAAGCTTAACGTTGTGAGAAAAAAAAGTGTTGTGAAACTTTTTTTAAAAAGTTATGTCAAATTTCTCAAAACTAGGCACTGAGGAGATAAAACTTTGCAATTCTAAGGTAGTGATTTTTCTGATGTTTCTTTTCCTCCAGCTTTCCGGGGCCTTGATCGAGGACGGTGCCAAGCATAATGGGAGTTTGTGTGAGCTGTTTGAAGGCATCTTCACGCAGCTGGCAAAGTTGCAGACCAGAGGGGAGTTGACCCCGTAAGTGAAAAGTTTTGTCCTCACAGGGGTTTGGGTGTGTGGGTCTGAATGGAGCAGGTCTTGTTTCAGCAAGATAGGGCATGCCACAGCTTAACACAGCTAGAGATGTGGGTGGTTGGCCGGTGCTCTGGTGTGGTTTGCTTCTTCTTTTCTATCAAACATATATCGTCCTAATCTCCCCCTCTTCTTTTTTATGTTTGTTACTCTCTTGTAACACCTCTAATCTTCTTGCGCTCATATGACCTTATGCAGTTGCAAGTGCCGTAAAACCTTTACTAAAACCAAAAACAGCTAGAGTTTCCTTCTGAAGTGGTGTGGCCATGTGACAAGATCGTGTGTGGCCCATCCAAGACCACTGTTCAGGGAACTGTGCAGGGGGGGAGAAGGAGAGGAAGGCAAAGGAAGAGGTGGGCCCCCAACATTGCGGAATGGACAGGGAAGAAATCCTTTGCCCAAACTCGGGCGCTCGCAAAAAAACACGAAAAGTGGAGGTACCTGATGAGGCCCTCTTTATACAGTGCCCCCTACGATCCTCAGTGAGGGGGGGGGGGGGGGTAAAACATTACAGTTACCAATTTTACTTGAAGAAAGTTGCTCAGAATTCCAGGTGGTGTGCCGAATTTTCCGACTTTCTCTCGTAAGCGGATCCCTGCTTCCGCTATTAAGTGGGTGGTTGGCGGGTGCTCTGGTGTGGTTTGCTTCTTCTTTCCTATCAAACATCTATCGTCCTTATCTCCCCTTCATCTTTTTTATGTTTGTTACTCTCTTGTAACAGCTCAAATCTTCTGACGCTCATATGACCTTATGCAGTTGCAAGCGCCGAAAAACCCCTACTAAACTAACTGGACGTGTTTCTCTTTTTTTTTTC
>NW_004798463.1:65795-68786 GCF_000002075.1 Aplysia californica
TCCCCCCCCCCCACTTTTCCGCTTACTGAGCAGTGGTGTGTGTTCTCTCTCTGCTGCAGAAACACGAAGGCCTTGGTGGGGAGCGTGATACAGCTCAAGGAACAGAACTGGTACAGGAACTCGTCTTCACCGCCGAAGAAACCCTCGTTTCCCTGCGCGCCGGAGCCCCCTCCGTTTCAGGTAAACCGTTTGAAGACAGTGTTTCGCGTGCTCATATGACCTTACGCAGTTGCGAGCGCCGTAAAACCCTATACTACTAACTAGCTAACTAAGAAGACAGTGTTTTTGAAAGTAGAGGAGGGATGATTTTGTGAAGCCACTGGTGGATACTGTTTCATAGACGCCACCCAGTACATGAAAAAAAAGTCCCGAGTACGGAAGCCTGTTTTTGTATTCGGAGGTCCAGCCTCTTAAATAACCCAACACCTCCAGTCTGTGGGAGAGCCACTGGGAAAAGCAGAAAAAAAATAAACTATATGAAATAAAACCCAAACTAGAACAACGAAATCCTTCGGACCTCTCCAGAAGAGACGAAGTCATTTTTACTCGATTGCGCATCGGACACACGGCCCTGACCCACAAATACCTCCTACAGGGAGATGAGAAGCCGTTCTGTGTCGGATGCGACACAGATTTTACCGTTAGACACGTCTTAACCGAATGTCTAGACTTTGGAGAGATCTGAAGGAAATATTATAAATGCAAGAAATTGCAAGACATTTTTTCCGTCGATGGTCCCAGCAAAATTTAGAATTTTATGAAGGCCATTGGCCTTTATGGCAAATTGTAAGTAAAACTGTTCTATTAAAAATTTTTATGTCAACTAGAAAAAATTGATTTAGATTGAAAATATATGTATATTTACACTGATTTTTAAACATTTTAAGATTTAACTACTGACCCAAGCCAACCGTACAGCGTACTGTTGTGAACAAGACCAACTTGTGTTTCGCGCGCTCATATGACCTTACGCAGTTGCGAGCGCCGTAAATCCCTATACTACTACTAAAATAACCCAATCGTGTAGATAGGGGCGTTAAACTCGTACGCTTGCTTACCAATTACTGACAGACAGACTGACTGACTGACTGACTGGCTGACTTATTTACTTACTTACTTACTTACTTACCTACTTGCTTACTTACTTACTTACTTACTTATTTACTTATTTACTTGCTTACTTACTCACTTACTTACTTACTTACTTACCTACTTACTTACCTACTTACTTATTTACTTACTTACTTACTTATTTACTTACTTATTTACTTACTTACTTACTTACTTACTTACTTACTTACTTACTTACTTATTTACTTACTTACTTATTTACTTACTTACTTACTTACTTATTTACTTACTTACTTACTTACTTACTTATTTACTTACTTACTTACTCACTTACTTACTTACTCACTTACTTACTTACTTACTTACTTACCTACTTACTTACCTACTTACTTATTTACTTACTTACTTACCTACCTACCTACTTACTTACTTCCCCCTGACCCTCCCAGCAAGAGCCGGTGTTCTTCAACAACTGCGGCGTCCCCTGCTCGAGGAGAGAGGCCAATCTGCCAGAGGAGGATCTGCTCGACGACGAGGCCTACGTGCTGAACGAGGAGGAGGAGGCGGCCTTCCTGGCCTGGCAGGAGGAGGAGGGGCTCACCTCGGAGCGGGGGCCCTGGGGCTTCAACGACACGGGCTACGATTCGTACAATCTGTGAGTGGGGGGGGTTGTGTATCTTTGTGTCGAGTGGGGATTGTGTGTCTTTGTGTCGGGTGGGGATGTACGTCTTTGTGTTACCATCTGTGAGTTAATTGTGTGTGTCGAGTGGGGATTGTGTGTCTTTGTGTCGAGTGGGGGGGGGTTGTGTGTCTTTGTGTCGAGTGGGGATGCGTGTCTTTGTGTCGAGTGGGGATGTGTGTCTTTGTGTCAGGTGTGGATTGCTGAGATGCCAACCAGTACGATTTTACGTATTTTAGTACGATTTTTTGCCGAAAATACGCGAATGCGGCTTTTCATGAAAAAATACGCATCCTGAAATGCGAAAAATACGAGATTCAGCTTGGGCGAGTAAATCTAATTATCTCAAGTCCCATCTTTTGTCAAAATAGTATCAGTATCACAGAACTGGAATATTTGAAATCCAAGTTCGATAAGGTCAGTAAGTTCATTTTTGCAGGTCACGATCGTGATATTATATTCGTTCAGCTTTTCCCCGTCCGGAGAGTACCTTTCACTTTCACACGAATAGGCAGCTCTGGCAGCAGGCGGAAGCGTATGTGACACCGAGGCTCGATCGGGAAAATCAAGATCTACTTTCGCTTTTTGTTATCTCCGAGAAGTTTGCCAGCGGTAGTCTGATAACGCAACATTTTGTGACATGCAGGTTGTGCATTATAAACGCAATGTCGCCGTGCAAATAAAATTTAATCAATGCTCGGGCTCGCCTCTGTGCTGTCACTTGTGGAAAAAAAAGAAAAGAAAATACAAGCGTCGTCCGATTTTTAGATTGTCTGGCTCGCCATCGTGACCGGTCACTGAACCTGCGCGCATTCACGTCATAAATAAATGCGGCATCGTGTGAGCAAAGACCGTCTCTGGTGGGAGTAACGACGTTGCGAAGTATAGGACTACGGAATAGGGGAGGAGATTATTGATTTTTGGGGGGTATAAAATACTATGGGGGGGGGGGGGTGAAGGCATCACCACAGGACAAAAACTTGAGAGCACATTTCAGAATTTTGATTAGAGCTTTCTGCAAAGCGCGCGTTGGTACAGGCCGTGTGCGGAATCAGGATCCTTCATACTTTGCAAGTCTGTTTTATTGAAATAAAGTGTTCGTGTTTCATTGGATGGGTGATAGTAAATTATACCTACAGTGTATGTTGTAGCTTTCTGTTCAAGACTGGTAGATTTTCAGTGTCACTGCATCTTGCCCTACTACAGTTGTTACAACTCTCACAGTGCATGGGTCTACTTGA
>NW_004798463.1:68886-80662 GCF_000002075.1 Aplysia californica
CTACTACAGTTGTTACAACTCTCACAGTGCATGGGTCTACTTGAGCCATTCAAGTTATCGCTTTTCTCTGAGTTTGAGCAATAATTTTGAGTCTGTCAGTTCATAATATGAATCATGACACCCAGACTGGTTCTTGATAGTCGAAATTCTTGTTCTAGGCCCTTCCGAACTCTCATAGCAGGATTTATTTTTTACACAATAATGAGAAGAAAATATTACCGGTATAATAGACTGAAATATTTATGTCAAACAAGACCCCAGTACGGCACTGAACACTGACATGTTGTTGACTGGATACACGTATATGGTACACATGTGTGCTCCCTTTTTCGAGCTGGTGAGCTAGTGATTTTTTTTCAGGAAATATTGCTGGACACCCTGAACATTTTACTATTACTAGTTGGTAGGTCATGGGGAATATACATGTTCCCCTGAAAATACACATTTTCATATTTCCCAATGCTCATTTTGGTTTTTTGTGGTTGGCATCTCTGGAGGTGGTTTCGTTGTGGGGAGGAGGGGGGGGTGCGCTCATATTGGGATGGGAAGAGTTGTATCATTCTGTGATCCTGCTTTTTCAAATCTGTTAAGATTTGTCAGTCAAGTTTTTGAAAGACGTTTTGTCAGATTAGTCAAAATGGTTTCTATGTTTGGGTTTCTATTAAATAATTAAAAAGTTTACCTCTGTTTACTACCTTTAAGAATATTCAATTTATAACCTTTGCCCCCTCCAGCCATCCCCACCATCTCATAAAGGAAAAAATTGTACAGTTAGAGTACAGTTCAAAATGCTAACAATCACCACCACCCACACCCTCCCCATAACCACGGCCTGCACCCTTCCCATAACCACCATCCGCACTCTACCCATAACCCTTGTTCGGTGTCGATGGCCGGCGAGGTACAGTGAGAAGAAAGGGTCCCACAGACTGATACGTGCAAACAAAACATGCAATGTTATGGTGGCCCCTTCGTATAATGAAAAGTATGTTGGAACATTTCAGGGACATGTCGGACGAGGGAGGCATGGGGGACGAGGTGGAGGCAGCCTACGAGGAGTTTCTACAGGAGCAGAACCACTACAGCGGTCGCTCGGGCCAGAACAACAACAGTCGCGGAGGAGGAGGAGGTCAAGGTCACATGAGGTCGGAGCAGCAGCAGCAGCCGCAGCCGCAACATTACATCCCTCCGCACGCCCAGCAGATGCCCCATCCTCCCCCAGGAGGTGCGCCCGTCTGGTACCCGGTGAGTCATGTTCTTCTAATATTCAGCTGTGCTAATTTTCCTCGGGAATTCTTAATTTCGCGAAGCGATCATCGTGTCGTTTCGAGTGCTCTCGCGTGCCGCGTTGAAATCATGGGTGACAATATTTTTATTTCTTTGTTTTCGTTTTGGGTGGCTTTCTTTCTTCTCGATTGTCTTTCATTTGCACTGACGCTGTTTCCACGCTCGCTTCTTACAGGCTTCTTCATAAAAGCAAGAAAGACAGATATAGAAATTCATTCGTACCAACTGCAGTGAGGTTACTGAACACACAGTGCTACAAATGAAACAGAGAGCGAGAGAGAATGAATGTTTTACAGAGCGGGTTGTCCCAGCCCGTGAGACATGTATTTACTTGGCCTAATGTCCTGTCTTGTGCGTTTGCATGAGTGCACCTTTAAGTCTAACTTTTGTAACGTCTACTGCCATTGTTAACGACCAAGACAAATTTCTCCCTGCGAGATGAATATGGATTGTCATTGTCATTGTCATTGTCATTGTCATTGTCATTGTCTTCCTCTCCGAGTTTGGTCGTGGCACCGGTGATTTGCCTCCTTTTTTAACGTTTGATCATTAGCACCACTGGGTATTGTTTCTCTCGGATTTGTTGATGCAGAAGAAACATTGCGGACTTTTAGGACTAGACTGGATAACGTTCTTTGACGGACGGACTGTTATTCAAAGTAGGCGCTTATAATTTTCACTGCTTATCATTTTTATGTTTCATTTTATTGAGGTGAAAACAGATTTTCAACAGATTCAAGGCAACTTTGAACATACACAAAAATTTGGACCTTGAAGTGATCTCGGCCAAACAAAGATATGTTGAGAATTTATATCTCAATCTACCTTAATATCGTATTTTTAAGTGGGTGGAGGCGTCAATTATTTTTTTTTAATTTGAAGAAATTGATGGGTGACAAATAAAAACCCAATATTCACAGATATAATGGGAGAAATAAATAATGAGCTCAGCGGAAACTGACCTGTTGGAAGAAGTATATTTTCGTATTTTAGTTGGGGGGGGGGGGGGGGGGGTTGTGGTTTTTTTTTGCCTAATTATTTTGAAAAGACTTTTTTTTTCAATAATAGATTTTTTAAAATGGGTGATAATTTTAAGGGATCGTCTCCCTTGTTCCAGGAATTCGGGACATCATCATGTTATCAGGACAGTCCCCCTAGGGGGTAAATGGGGAAACTCATCGTCATCATCATCATTGCCTTTCTCACCCTGGATCAGGGTATAGGCCACGAACAAACGCTTTCCACCTTTCCCTATCCTGGGCTAGTCGCTTGATGTCACTCCATGTCTTCCCACTTTGAAACTGGTCGTACTTTCCTGTAGTGGGTGGTTGGCGGTTTCTCTGGTGTGGTTTGCTCCTTCTTTCCTATCAAACATCTCTCATCTTTATCTCCCCCTCTTTCTTTTTTGTGTATGCTACTCTCTTGTAACACTTCTAATCTTCTGCACTTATATGGCCTAATTGTTTTGCAAGTGCCGTAAAACTCTTACTAAAACTAAACATAGGCCACGAACAAACACTTTCCACCTTTCCCTATTTTGGGCTAGTCGTTTGATGTCACTCCATGTGTTCCCACTTTGAAACTGGTCGAACTTCCCTGTGTGTAAATTACGCTGTAACTGTAATGGTTTTCCTCTCTCTCTCTCTCTCTCTCTCTCTCTTGTCCCTGTCCCCCCCCCCCCCCCCCCAGTCTCATCAGCTGCAGGGAGGCGCGTGTCCGCCCGACTACACCGGCTACCCAGGCTTCGCGCCGCTACCCCCACAGCAGCCCCACCACCATCAGCAGCAGCAGCAGCAGCAGCACCACCACCAACAGCACCATCAGAATCAGAGACAGCCTGCCCCCCAGCAACAACATCAACAACAACAACAACAGCCGCCACATTCCCACGGCGGTGGCTTCCCCCCTCGCGGCTACTACTAGTGCCACCAGCGGTTGTCTGTGTGTGTGTGTGTATTCGTTTATGCTCTGTGAGCAGTTTCAGGGAGATTGTTTTTGGGGGTTTGTTTTTTTTGTGTGGTTTTTTTTCTATCTCCTCTTTTGGCTGTTATTTTGCTATCAGTCAGCATCTTTTTCCATACTGTTTTTGTTATCTACGGGGTTTTTTGTTTTTTTGTTTTGTTTGGGTTTTTTTCTTTTCTCCACACGGCCCGTCCCCACTCCCCTCCCTGTCCCTCCCTCCTTCCCTCCTTCCTTCCTTCCTCTCTACATTGTACAGATTTTTTGTCCATACAAATTTTGTAATTTCAACTACGCAAATGCATTTTGCTTTGCTTTTTGAGCACGGGTCCTTGGCATACAGTTTGACGGGACGACTCGTATGGTGTCCGATGCCGATGATGATGGTAATAGCTAACTGACGTAGCTAAGTGTGCGTGCGTGTGTGTGTGTCAGCACTTGATAGTCAGGCATGTTTTGTTTTTTCTTTTGTTTTTCTTTTTTTTTCCTGCTGTTGGAGTTGTTCCATTATGGTCATCGCAGTTCGCTAACTGCGTAGGGTTAACATTTGAAAACTCTGGTCTTAGGACACAATTTGACCCATGCACAATCTTAAAGATCAGCTCTCACATCTCACCTTTTAATTTGCGTCAATAATTTATGGCTATTTAAATGTAAATAGTAAAAATCAAGAAGCAGAAAACCTGTATTAGACCAATAAAACTTTTTTTTTTTTTTCACATTTTCTTGGAAATATCCGAATGCTTCATGCTGCGCGGATAGCGAAATGCACTGACGATATCTATGTTTTTGATATGACATCGTTACAACGTCGTTACAACATCGTGGTGAGCGGTCATTGCTGTTGGTGTGTGGGAGAAGGCTCAAGTGTCTTTCGTTCGTTCAGCGCGGAGTTTGCCCTTTGGGTACCACTTTGGAATGGCTATTTATAATGTAATGACGGTATCTTGGGAGAGATATTATTATGTTTCACTTCTGTTGTAACGTTGCTGTGTGTGTGAGACGAGAGAGGTTGCGTTTGTGGTGGCCTACAGTCTTGACAGTCGGCGAGCGAGGGTACTGCGAGGTCAGGCGTGGGCAGAAGTTACGTGTGGGAGGAGGGCAGAAAATGACGGAAGTTGTGAATGACTTGTGTTGTTTGAGCAGTTCCTTGGGCATTACACTGATGTATCATGTAGGTTAGTCTTACCAGGGATGGGGATTTACGGTACGTCTAATGGACACATCTCATGTCATGAAGTGTTTGTTTTTTTAAACAGAATTCGCTGACCTTTTGGCCTCGGAGGACCCCCAGCTATGTTCATTTTGTGTCCAGATTTTTCATTAAGGCTGAAAGGATTTGCAAACTTTTTTTTCTGTTGCCATGTTTTATTTGCGTAGAGAGCTTGTTATGAAAATGGACTTGACCATTTGTAACAAATATTTCTTCAACATAATAGACTTCGCGATTTCATTTGTAACAAAAATTTCCCCAAAATTTCTTTTGTAACAAATATTTCTTCAAAATAATAAATAGACTTCATGATTTCATTTGTAACAAATATTTCTTCAACATAATAGACTTCGCGATTTCATTTGTAAACTATATTTCCCCAAAATAGTAAAGAAAAGTTCCCATAGCATCAAGTTTCTTAGATCTGGAGGGTGTATTCACTATAAAACAGCGCGAGGAAATATTATCTCAAGTATTATAATACTAATATCTCAAGTTTGTAGCTTTGGACTCTGCACTGTTAGGAATTGAACCCATGGCTTTTTTGGGGGGGGTCTCTAGTCCAATAGCCCTAACTAGTGGCTCTCTAAAGCCCTGTTTTCTAACGGCTGTGAAAAAGTGCTTTTTCTTTCCTATCAAACATCTATCGTCCTTATCTCCCCTTCTTCTTTTTTTTTTTTTTGTTGCTCTCTTGTCACTCCTCTAATCTTCTGGCGCTCATATGACCTTACGCAGTTGCGAGCGCCGAAAAACCTCTACTAAAACAAAAAGTGGGAGACAGTTGTAGCTTGTTTGTTCACTGTGTTGGCAGTCGCTCACGCTCGTGTCATGGCAGCTTTATGATAACAGTATTCAGGTTTCTTCCTATTAACTCGCTTAGGGACTGAGGGATAAGGGACGGGCTCTTTGCATGCACAAGAGGGGGGCTTTTTTTGTCCCGCATGATGAGGTAATTTTTATAAAATAATCGAATTAACATAATCGCTTATTTTTTGTAGCTAACACTCGTAAGTTTCCTATTGTAACCAGGGTGTGATTGCTTATTGCTGAGTGTATGTGTCGGGGGGGGGGGGGGTGTCCGGAGTGTGGCCTTCTGTCACTTCTGTCCCCCCACTCTCTTTAATATCCACAGTTGGGTACTTTGATTTCAATCTTGATTTTTGTCTTTTGGTGGGGGAGAGGGGGGGGGGGGTGAGATCATGTTTTATGTTTTGGCTCTGAGCTCAGATCCTGTGTGTCATGATGTTTTCTCTGAAAGTTGTCAAACAGACAGACCCTGTGTGTCGTGATGTTTTCTCTGTAAGTTATCAAACAGACAGACCCTGTGTGTCGTGATGTTTTCTCTGTAAGTTATCAAACAGACAGACCCTGGTCTTTGTTCTTGGCTTCCCCTCTCTCTCTCTTCTGGCGCTGTGGCTTCATAAACGGTCAGCGATGCCGACAGCACGCAGGAACTCAACACTCGCCCGGGGGGTCCTTAAAAAGTGCTGAAAGTGGATTACTGAAATGTCCCAGCAGACGGGTTCTAGCACGATAGCTGGCGGGACATCTCAGGAACACATGGTTGGCTTCCCCTGCTGGGGGGTGTGTCTACTTACTGCAACGTGTGTGAATGAAATAAGTCAGGGTTGGGAGGGGGTGGGGGGTGAATGGACTGGCTTCTGTGGTGGTGTAGCGGTTTGGCGCTTTGCTCTCGCATGCACGAGGCCCGAGTTCAATTCCTGAGTGGGGAGAAAATTTTTATCGAGTATCTCGGTCTCGCTGCTGGGATGTTATGTTAAGGGATTGTTGGAGGGTGGCACTAGTAGGTTCTTCTTCTTTTTTTTTTTCTTTCGCTCCAAATGTTTTATGTGTACAGTACTTTGCTTTCTTCCTCTACTAAATGACAGCTGTCATGTTGATCTGTTTGTGGTTTTTTTCCCAGGAAATCAAAATAAACAATTAAGTAATGGCACAGATTCCTGTGTTGAATTTAACATTTTTTGAGACATGCTTTACATTTTTGCTTGGCGTCTAAGTGAGATGCTGTAATAGTGTGGTATTGCTAATTGCTTTGTTCATTCTTTGTTTTTTTGTTTACTTTTGTATGGAAAACAAAATTTAAAAAACCCCACAGCTTCGGTGTCATTCCACAAACGCCTAAGTCGGTTTGAAAATTTTGTGTGAACTGTAGAAGAAAAGAAGGCCCCGAATCAGGATCGTGGGTGGTTGGCGGGTGCTCTGGTGTGGTTTGCTCCTTCTTTCGTAGCAAACAGCTATCGTCTTTTATCTCTTCCTCCTTCCTTTCTATGTTTGTTACTCTCTTGTAACACCTCTTATCTCCTGCACTTATATGACCTGCCTTATTGTGTTGCAAGTGCCGTAAAGCTCTTATTAAAACTAAAACTTGTTTTTTTGTTGGGGGGGGGGTTGTTAATGTCTTTAATCAAAATTATTAAAATAACCGCTTTATCTGGAAACCCCCGGAAACTGATTTGGGCGGTTGTGGAGTGGCACTGAGGACATTTCCCTGTACTGCCAAATGTTTCACCAGTCTTGCTCCTCGTTATTGTTTTTGTCTCGAGTCTTATCAGAAAAATTATCGTCTGGAGGATTTGTTTGTTTGTTCCAACCGCTCACAAGGGCCTCCTGTGGTCTCAGACGAGTCATGCCTGGTCTTTTATTTCTTCAGCAGTCCCCGTGAGGTGTGGTGCGATGAAATGAGAATCTTGATTTGTCGTAGTTTGATGAAATGAGAATCTTGATTTGTCGTAGTTTGATGAAATGAGAATCTTGATTTGTCGTAGTTTGATGAAATGAGAATCGTGATTTGTCACTGTTTAATGACATTGCTCTGACTTGTCACTGTTTGATGAAAGAAAAGCTGTTTTGTCATTTTGAAAAAGAGGAATCTATTTCATCAGTTTGGTGAAATTGGAATCTCTTGTTTTGTCGCAGACAGTTGAATGTAATGGGTGTTTGATCGAAATACAAATTGCTTGCTTTATTTATAGTGCGCTTGTGATGAGCTAGCTTCTTTGTTGATTGGTCACTAGGCTGTCGGAGACAGTACGGACAGCCCTTGACCCGCCCAAGTATGTGTTTGAGTTGTCTGCTAATGTAGTATACTCCTGCGTGTGGACGAGAGAGACTCAGAAATTGTCAAATTGTAAATGTAAATATGCGTGGAATCAAGCGCTCGTCAATTTGTGGCCATGTATAATCGTAAAAGCTGGATCTTTTTTTTTTACTTGCTTTTGGTGAAAAAAAATACATCTATCTTGATTGAAAAGAAGACGAGATATTTGCAGTTAAGGGAGGGGGGGGGGGGTGGCGTCAGAGGTAGACAGTGGCTGCCATAGTTTGATGACTGTCAAGCTTGGGTGTCTTTGGAAACTTTCAACTTTTTTTTTTTTTTTTTTTTTTGTGCCTTTGATCAACAGTTTTTGAGTAAAGTCCACACAGATTAGTGTGTCTTTAAATAGACGTACAGGGGGATGAGCCGAAATGGAATGAAAAATCTGTACAAAATAGCCCTAAGGGTGGAAAAATGTTGGTTTCTTCGATGTCATCGTTTTGAGGAGCGCCTGATTTCACCAGAATGCCACACAATATACAGTGCAGCCTCTATATAGCGACATCCTCTACTCTCTAGCGACATCCTCTACTCTGTATAGCGACATCCTCTACTCTATATAGCGACATCCTCTACTCTCTCTAGCGACATCCTCTACTCTCTCTAGCGACATCCTCTACTCTCTCTAGCGACATCCTCTACTCTATATAGCGACATCCTCTACTCTCTCTAGCGACATCCTCTACTCTATATAGCGACATCCTCTACTCTCTATAGCGACATCCTCTACTCTCTATAGCGACATCCTCTACTCTCTATATAGCGACATCCTCTACTCTCTCTATAGCGACATCATCTACTCTCTATATAGCGACATCCTCTACTCTGTATAGCGACATCCTCTACTCTGTATATCGACATCCTCTACTCTGTATAGCGACATCCTCTACTCTGTATAGCGACATCCTCTACTCTATATAGCGACATCCTCTACTCTCTATATCGACATGGTGCCCAGGTCCCAATTTTTTTCTTTATGTATCATTAGTAATTTTTGGTTGCCTTTCTATGACGACAACTCTCTATAACGACTTTTTTTTTTTTTTCTGGTCTCGACGATGTTGTTTTAGAGAGGCTGCACTGTACTCATATATATATATATATAGCTTTTCCAGATGATCACTTGGCCTTCACGTCCTGTTGTGTTATGAGCTGTTGTCTTGTTAACAGAATTATCCACAGATGGTTTGAAATTATTCTTTGTTTGTTGGGGGGGGGGGGGGTTCTTTTGAGCTTTCCGCACTGTATTTTGACATCTATCTGAGGGTGTTTTGACATCTATCTGAAGGTGTTTTGACATCTATCTGAGGGTGTTTTGACATCTATCTGAGGGTATTTTGACATCTATCTGAAGGTGTTTTGACATCTATCTGAAGATATTTTGACATCTATCTGAGGGTGTTTTGACATCTATCTGAGGGCATCAGCTGTTTACCTTGTTGATGGTGTGGCGGCGTTGGTGCTGCCAGCATTTGGGGCTGATAAGAAAAACTCGAGATTAGGGTCTGTTTACCCGCGTCTGTGATGTGGAGGTTGGTTTAGTGCTTCATTGTGACACACAGGAGACCCCGAGATTCCCGAGCGGGGGAGAATTTCTATTGAGTGTCTCTGTCTTTCTGCTGGGGTGTTGCGTCCTTCTCAGCCCGGGTTGGCCCTGTTGTCGGACCGGGACGAAAACCCATCTGCCTCCTAAATTGTCTAAATTGTGTTGACAGTGGTGTAAAAACACTTGCATTAATTAAAGAAAAACAGAACAGTGACTGAATAGCCTGTGGTTCTTTACCGTCTTTTCGTCGGTCTGCAGACCTTTTTCTCTGGACCTCCCAGTTTCAGAGGCTGTGGATTGTGGTTGCTTATTGCCGTGTGTATCTGTCTGTCAGGGGTCTTCCAACTGCAGCCTGCCGGCCGCATCTGTCCTTAATAAATCAGACGAAGAACTGTCTTGACAACAACCCACCCACCCCCTGTACTGTAATAAAAGGTTTTCACTCAAAATTTCTACCGCTTGAAGTTGATTTACATCACACTTCTTCTTTTCTTTACTTTTTCATCCTCTGTTGCTGTTAAGCGTCAAGGGGAGATGCAGTTTTCTCTGCTTTTCCCTTCTTTACATCACACTAGATATATCTATATATACAGGAAAAGTTTAAACTTGTATTCCTTTTTTTTCTGAGATAAAATGACGATGCTTTTGTTTTTCGTTTGAAAGAGACATTGCGTGTGAGAACTTAAAGCCCTAATGTTGCAGACGCGAGTGCAACTGAAATGGAATTTAGTAGGTGAAAATATGTAAACGTTAAAACTTCTTTTTTTTTTCTGAGATAATATTATGACGCTGATTTTATTTTATCCTTTGAGGGAGACTCATTTTGTCTGGGAAAACTTAAACCTCTTAACATCGCGAACAGGAGTGTAACTGAGATTTTCAAATTAAAGAACCTTGTTATTCTGGGATGTTGATATATATATATATTATAGATCTATTGATAGTCTGCTTGGGTTGGTACATTTTTGTGTATGTACCTTATTCAGCTATGAAGTGGTTGGGTCTGATTACAGTAC
This sequence comes from Aplysia californica, assembly GCF_000002075.1. Lineage (NCBI taxonomy): Eukaryota > Metazoa > Mollusca > Gastropoda > Aplysiida > Aplysiidae > Aplysia > Aplysia californica. The sequence goes on from NW_004798463.1 coordinate 79,023, forward strand.
AGCTAGAACTAGTTGAGAAAGAAAGAAATGTGGATTTGAGTAACTTTTTATTTTTTTTACTTTATTCAAACCAGTGTTTGTTTTTCTTTTGTAACCTTTTAGTTAGTTGTTTTTTTTAATTACATTTTTTGGTGTTTTTTGTGTGTTTTTTTTGGGGGGGGGGTTTGTTTTGGTTCATGAAAACTTATAAAACTCATGACATGTGTTATGTCCCTGAAAGATGAAACGTTTGTAGACCCCTGCTCTCTCTCTCTCTCTCTCTCTCTCTCTCTCTCCTCTTCTCTCTCTCTCTCTCTCTCTCTCTCTCTCTCTCTCTCTCTCTCTCTCTCTCTCTCTCTCTCTTCCTCTCTAACTCTCTCTCTCTCTCCTCCTTCCCCCCCCCTCTCTCTCTCTCTCTCTTGTTCTGATGAAAGATATGTCTTGTCATTGTGTGTGGTGAGGTCTCGCTGAATTGTTTTGTTACTGAGCCTGTTGTTGGAGTCATGATGAATAAAATGTCAAATATTCCATTCCCGTGAGTTTCGCCTTTCTTTTTTTCGTACGTGGGTGGTTGGTGAGTGCACTGTCATATGTGTGGTCTGCTCCTTCTTTCCTATCAAACGTCTATCTCCTTTGTCACTCCTTTTTTTTTCATTGTAACTATTTCACTCTCAAGTTGAAGTAATGTGGGTGGTTGGCGGGTACTCTGGTGTGGTTTTCTCCTTCTTTCCTATTGAACATCTATCGTCCTTATCTCTCCTTCTTTGTGGGTAGTTGCTGGGTGCTGGGGTGTGGTTTTCTCCTTCTTTCCTATCAAACATCTATCGTCCTTATCTCACCTCCTCCTTTTTGTGTATATTACTCTCTTGTAACACCTCTAACTCTAATCTTTGGCATTTATATGACCTAATCGTGTTGCAAGTGCCGTAAAACGGTTACTGAAACAAAATAGTTTGCTCCTTCTTTCAAATCAAGACATCTATCGTCCTTATCGCTTCTTTACTAACTATTGTTTGACTCTCAAGCATGTAACATTTCTCGGACAGGGGCGAAAAATCTCGGAGGGCCCGTGTGCAAGTCGCGCACGTTAAGGATCCCTTGGTGGTCTAAAATCGATAAGAGTAGGCTTCGGCCGCCACCCGGGCAAAAATTCAAAATTTCCTACCAAATGAAAAAGTTTACTGTGTCCCGCGCGCTCATATGACCTTATGCAGTTGCGAGCGCCGTAAAAACATTTACAAAAACAAAAACAAGCATGTAACGCCCCTAATCGTCTGTGCCTATGGGACCTGTAATTTGTGTTGCGAGTGCTGCAAAACTTAGTAAAACTATAACAAAACGCTACTTCATTGGTTTGTAGTTGTAGTAGAGAGCCACAATTAGTGTTGATGAGTGGGTGGTTGACGGGTGCTCTGGTGTGGTTTGCTCCTTCTTTCCTATCAAACATCTATCGTCCTTATCTCCCCTTCCTTTTTATGTTTATTACTCTCTTGTAACACCTCTAATCTTCTGGCGCTCATATGACTAATACGACCTTGTGCAGTTGTGAGCGCCGTAAAACCTCTTCTAAAACTAAACTAAAAGTGTTAGATAATGAACACGGCGCAGTGACAGGTGGCGGGAACGCCTGGACAGGATACGACGGGTGTACGTGGGGCTTT
>NW_004798463.1:81539-83121 GCF_000002075.1 Aplysia californica
TCTCTCTCTCTCTCTCTCTCTTTCTCTCTCTCTCTCTAACACACACACACACACACACATACACCTCCACCTTAATAGTCTACACATCTGTTCCTCTACTTGCCCTCTCAATCAATACCTTGCCTCTCCCACTGATATACATATACACGTCAAATTGATTTTCAAACACAATGCGTAGGCCAGACAAGAAATCAACGGTAGATTTGGCCTTCTATAAATACGCTCTGTGCTTTTGAGTAGTTTGTCTGTGAAGTGGTCGACCTTCGTTCGACAAAAACCAAAATGCCCCTAGATCTACGCCCAACAGCTAAGACCAGCAAAGAGGCAATGAATGTAGAGTCTATGCCTCAATGACTTTTGTGTTTCAAAGTGGGATTAAATCAAAAGGAAAAAAATGCCGGTAAGGTGTATAAGCAGAGCTATATTTAGTTTTAGATTAATATCATCAGACCCTTTTATTCCCATAATAATGATAACGACAATATCCTTTTATTTTGAGACTTGAAAGGTTGTACGTGCGGTTGGCCGGATTGGCCAGAAACTAGGCAAAATTATTGAATTCCATTTGCCAGTTTGGCTGTGATAGACTGTAAGGCATAGATCTTTTAGTTAGCCTTTTGACTGTGTGCGTGTGGATATTGTTTTCCTTTGCGTTATCCTAATTTAAGTCTTTTGTCTAGCCAGTAACATGACCAGGGAGTGTCAGTGTGTGCTTAAGTTATAGAGGGGAGGGGGTTCCTGTAGGTTCATGTGTCTGAAAGATCCGTTTTATCTTCACATACCTCCCACAGAAGTGACAAGAAAAAGAAACAGAAGGTGCACGACTAAAAGAGGATATTTGAGTGGTTTAAATTTGTTATATGTGATGGGAGATTTACAGTACATATCAAAACCCCACTCCCATGATAAATATATAAACAGGTTCGTAAATAAATAAATATATAGATTAATTAATTAATCAATTGATAAAATGGCAAAGATAAGATACATTAAAAATTGAAAATGAAAGAAGTGTAAGAGAATTAATAAATAAATGAAACAATAAGACAGTCTATTATGACAGTATCAGTGTAATATAGACCTAATATATGAAATATATAAATATTACTATTACTAACTTAATAAATGGGTACATAAAGAGAGAAGTGAATGGGAAACACTTTGTTCGTATATCCTTCAGACCCACAACCCTCTGAAGAAGCTATTGACGGGTGCTCTGGTGTGGTTTGCTCCTTCTTTCCTATCAAACATCTATCGTCCTTGATCTCTGCTCATTCTTTTTTGTGTTTGTTACTCTCTTGTAACACCTCTAATCTTTGGCACTTATATGACCGTATTGTGTTGCAAGTACCGTAAAACTCTTACTAAAACTTTAAAAAAATACCAATCGTATCGTTGAACTGGACAAATAACACTCATTATCCGCTCTCTGCTGTTGGTTGAAGTTAACGCGTTTTGAAAGCACACATACAAACACGCGCTCGCACACACGTTAACGTGTACACACACACACACACACACACACACACACACACACACATGCACACACATACACACTCACACACATACACACGGACACACA
>NW_004798463.1:91043-95726 GCF_000002075.1 Aplysia californica
TATATATATAAAATTATCGTTCCTTTTTCTCACATTCGCGGGTGGTTGGCGGGTGCTCTGGTGTGGTTTGCTCCTTCCTTCCTACCACAAACATCTGTCATCCTGTTCTCTCCTCCTTTTTTATGTGTTTGTTACTCTCTTGTAACACCTCTGATCTTCGGCTCTCATACGACATGATTGTGTGGCGCAAGTGCCGTAAAACTCTTACTAAAACAAAACTTTCTCACACTCAGGGCCGATGTTCCAACTCCAGCCCCAGACCCTAGAGACAACAACAAGAGAAGAGACAGCTTCGTTTACAAAATATCTCCTGTATATAGATCTACCTCCTACCTGCCTTCATCAAGTAAAAAAGAGAATGTTCGAGATTTTACAGCTTTCGTCCAGAAGAACGCAGAAACAAATGGGAATTACTTCGTCTAAGATGTAGACCAAACCCTCTCTGATGTAAGCCCACTTGAGACAGTTTTGACACCCAGGAAGCTAGCAGGCTACATTTCGGTTGACACATTTTCAAAGCTCGGGGATCTAATGGACGTTAATTCGAAAACCAATAATAACACGAACACATGGCATAGTTTTATAACACTCAGGTAGACTATAAGTAAAAGCATATTAATATATCTTTAACTCTTTCAGCATCATGCACTGATAAGTAATGATATTACCACAATCTATCTTCGTGTCACATGAACGTGAAGTGATACACCCTGGGTGGTTGGCGGGTGCTCTGGTGTGGGTTGCTCCTTCTTTCTCATTAAACATTTATCGTCCTTATCTGTACTATATTTTTGTGCTTGTTACTCTCTTGTAACGTCTTCAATCTTCGGCACTTATGTGACCTAATTGTGTTGGAAGTGCCGTATACGGTATAGCAATAATTTGCTAAACTAAAGCAAAAAAAGTGATACATCTCGGTGCGGAGATAGTTAATCAGTGAGTGTGAGGTGAGAGCCAAAGAGTCGCGAGTATGTCGAACGAAACGAACCACACGCTAGAAGACAAATACTGCGAGGTTCGCTGGAGTAACGTCGCTCTAATCTGCATCGTCATCGGTGTCATCGTCACAGCCGGAAGTTTCCTGTGGCCCGTGGACTTTGTGTACAACGTCGACCCCACGCTGTCGGCTGCTGAGAACGAGAGGAGACAACTCCGCAACGACCGGAAGCTAACCATCATCTACGCCACGTCCGTGGTAGGCATGTTCCTGGTGACGTTAGGCGGGTTCATCACTTCCGCTATATTTTGCAAAACTGTCGTGATGGACGAGTATCGAAAGTCTGTGACGCCAAGAAGGCCACCTCGGAGATCTTCTCAACGTTCTAGAGAAAGACAAAGTCAGAACAGAAGTGGCGCGCAATCTACTTCGTGCTCCGGCGGGATGCAGCTCGAGGAATATACTACACAGCCCGGGGGTGAGCACGGGGCGAGGAACACAACGGCCTCACATGACAGACACAACCTGGTGGGCTCTGACCACTTGACCAGCGATGTCCAGCCTCCGACTGCCACCAAAACGTACGGGACGATCAACGAGAACGGCGGGAAGTGAGGGGAGTTGAGGCTGTCTTTGTCTTCTTAGACACTCGTGTTGCTTATAATTTGTCTAGTCATTTTGCTTCCCGAGAATTATAAAGTTCTACCGGACATTTTGGGCCGTTTTGAGTTACGCAGACCATGAGGTCATGTACGAAACGTAGAGTCGGAATACCATCAACTTGAGCGACTTCGTGAGCTTGCAATTGGATGGGGTGCCTGCAGAAGTTCAGAACTTAATTGGAGGAGCAGAAGGATATGGAATCAACCATTGCTTGGAACTGTCAGCATCTACACACTTCGAGATGTGCTTCTTCAGGGGACGGAGCGCTTATGGGGATACTTCTTGTGCAGTGATGTCGGTCCTTCACACAGGTAAACGAGTATCAACTTTGTCAAAATCGTAAGATTATTTGACGTTGTTATCGAGATATTCAATGAAATGCATTTAAAAAGTCTTGACATGTAGGCCTATGTATTGAAACTCAAACATTTTTACGTCAAATTTCTCAGAACCAGGCACTGAGTAGATAGAACTTTGTCATTCTCGAGTAGCAATTGTCGTTGCCTCAAAATTACAAAGCTCTATCTGCTCAGTACTTAGTTTTGAGAAATTTGACGTCAAAGATTCTGAGTTTCACATCATGTCAACATTTTTCGAATGCAATTCTTTGAATACATGTACCTGTATCTTGATGAAGCCTCCAAATAATCTTAATATTTTGATAGAGCAGATGAAACATAATTTGGATTTTGATCTCGTGGTCTTAGTAACTCAAAATGGCCAAAATTGTCAGATAGAACTTTGTAACTCTAGGGGAGCAATAATGTGTCTGCAAGGCTGAAAGGCAAGTGGCTGGCATCTTCTCTGATGTGGTTTGCTCCTTTTTTTCATATCAAATATTTATCCCCCTTATTTTGCCCCCTTATTTTGGTTTGTATGTTACTTTTTTTTAGTAACACCTCTAATCTTCGGCACTGATAGGCCTCTGACCTATTTGAATAGCAAGTGCCTTGACAATGACAATCTTTATTCATCTCGCAGGTTGGGCTCATCGCAGAACAGACGGCACATACCCATTGCTTTGCCCCTCCCTTCCTACCCTTTCTCCACAATATTCACACATAAGATAAAAATCCCTGTTATAAAATTACTCATTAACCCTTTCAGCTGTATTGTGAGCTCATTAATGGGTCAATAAGATTATCTTTGCATTCAACATGTCCTGTAAGGTCAGGCAAATGCGCTCCTAATCTGAAGGGGGAAAAAATCATTATCGAAACACGCGTAGGGCTATACACATAAGCAATACGTTTTCATTCTTTATGTTAAAGTCAGATTTGGGAGCAGCCGACAACATGTGAGGATTGATAGATTGAGTAGGTGTTTTACGGCACGATCGACTCAATTTTGGCAATGTAAGTGAGGAACCAACAAAAATACGCATGAGTGTGAGTACAACACAATTGAAACTAGTACCTGGTGTCAAATCCATTTTTGTTTTAATTTATTCAATTTTTGTTTTAAACATTTTAAAAGAGATTTCGTTTCATTTTCTTTCATTTTCTTTTCGTTTACAGTTTTGAGGTAAAACACCTTGAAAGTGAAAGCATAGAATTTCATTCGAGTTAGCTCAGAATGAAGTTGAAAATTTTCGGAACACGGGCATCAACCGTGATGTTATTGGGCGCATGGTCAGAGAATTTTCCAACAACAACCTCGTCAGCCGTTACAAAACACGTCAAAACACGTCCAAATGTCGGACATTGGAGTGAGCTCGTGCACGACAAACAAGTGCTCAGCTCATCAATTTGTCACCTGACTGGCGTGCGATGTATTAATCTGTCCCCGCAGTTTTAAGCAAAACAAATAATTAAAAATTCTGAATTATGCAAACTAATCCCCCCAAATGTGAAATTATGCGATTCTGTTAATTTGGACTAAGAATGATATAGGTAAATAATCAGAAACAATGCAAAAAATGATCAAATTTTGCTAAATTATGCGGGGTGCATAAAACCACGGGGACAGATTACTGACTCGCTGCTGCGGCTCGGTCCACTACGGTATAAAGCGGAACACCAGAAATTACCCAAAAATTGTACGTGTCTAAAAATGACGCTTTTTTTTCATTTTTGTTTTGTTTTAGTCTCTTCAATGCACTTTCTGTCTGAAAAATCATCTTTTCGAAATCTTGAGTTAAAAAGTCGTTTCTGGCAGTTTTTGAAACTGTTTCTTTTACTATTAGCTCTCCCCGTGGTTTTATGCACCCCGCATGATTTAGCAAAATTTGATTTTTGGGGGGCATAATTTCTGATTATTTTCCTTTATCATTCTTCGTTAAAATTAACAGAATCGCATAATTTCACATTTTGGGCTCAGTTTGCATAATTTCAAAATTTTTCTTGTATAAAACCACGGGGACAGTATTACATATCAGTCAAATCGTTGATGGCGAATACCTCAGTATTTTTTGCCTGGATCAGCAGTCGAGCATTCCAAAACAGCAACACTGAACTATCATTCATTTCGTTAAATAGCATAGTACATGTGTGCGTTTGACATTGGTGTCAAATGAAACGACATTTAATTCTCTTTTCAAAAGTACCATGAAACCCAAATTCTGAAACTATGTGCATCAAGTGGACCAAGAGGGTGCGGTGGCGGAGCGGTTAGTTCGCTCGTCTCCGAAACCGAAAGTCCAGGTTCGAGCCTCGGTTATTTTGTTTTCGCCCCTCCCTTCCCACCCAGCAGTAATGGGTACCTGATTTTGAGTTGGGGAAGTAAAGGCGTCGTAGAAAAGAAATGGCCACCCTACCACAATATGCCGAAGGCCTAGAAAGTTGTCTCACTAACAAGGCAATCCCCAATGTCTGGATCGGATCCGGGAACAACTTTACTTTAGCGGACCAAACCGTCAGGACTTGTCACAGTTTCGTCTATTTTTATCAGATTTCCTGCATTTGGTTGAAAGTGAAAATGAATATTATCTGTCATCAAGTGGACACTGTCAAATTACACTGTGCGTGCGTGCCTGTTTGTGCGCACTGGCATGTGTGTGTGTGTGTGTGTGTGTATGTGTGTGTGTGTGTGTATGTGTGTGTGTGTGTGTGTGTGTGTGTGTGTGTGTGTGTGTGTGTGTGTGT
>NW_004798463.1:96271-99438 GCF_000002075.1 Aplysia californica
GTGACCAAGAAGCCTGCAAGCTCTCAGTCTATATCAGAATTTGCCACGCTGTGTCGAGCAACCACCACATCTGTTGTACAAGTACAAGTCTGAGTGGCTGCCTTTGCCGCGCTGTGTCGTAAGTCAAATATTGACATTTTCCCCTTGTACCTGGATGCCTACTTCCCTTGTCATAGATAGATGTCGCTGCCTCTATGACCTTGAGTAAGTCAAAAATTGACCTTTGACCTGTTGTACTTTCCAACTTATAATTTTAAGGTCATCAGCTGACTTTTAAAAAATTACCGTTACCATATGAGAGATTTTAAACAATAGGTGAAAGGACATTTGTACATTCAAGGCCCAAGATCTGGAATGCTTTGCACTGTAGAGAAAGAGAGATTAAATCTTTTTAGTCCACCTCCGAAATTGTCTAAATAGCGTCGACGGGAGCGCAAAAACTTACAGTTACTTTTTTACGCTACTTCCCAGAAATGTATGTTTGACTGATGGTATGTTTTACACCCCAATGGTACGATTTAGGTCATTCAGGAGGTGGGCTACCTCGAGCCTCCGACCCGGGTTGTGTGTGATACAACGTGCCAGCTGACAGACGGAGAGATAGGCAGTAGTGACATTTGGATGACTTCTTAATTCGAGAAGAAGAAGAAGAAGAAGAAGAAGAAGAAGAAGAAGAAGAAGAAGAAGAAGAAGAAGAAGAAGAAGAAGAAGAAGAAGAAGAAAAAGGATAAGAAGAAGAAGAAAAAGAAGAAGAAGAAGGTTGGGGGGGGGGGGGGGGGTCGCCTGGTTTCAAAGTTAGAATTAGCGAGAAAATGACCGCCAAAGTTTTGTTATTTCCATAGCTTGATAGTCCGTGGAACTGGAAATTGAAACTTGAATTTTTAGTGTCTACGTTTTTTAAAGTAAAAATCCACCGAGAAATGTGTTCTTGATTGGAAAACAATGGTGTAAAGCCATGATAAAACAAAAATTCGATAAAAATTACTGTTTCATTATTTTGACGAGTGCCTGATTTCACCACGCTGCTTCACATATTGTTAATGACATATTATATGATGTGTATGCTGTGTGAAATTATTTATCATATTCTCTATTGTTATCATAATCATGTTATTGTAAAACCAAATAAATAAATGTTCTTGCGTGTGTCGGATATTTAAAGACAAAAAAATGATGTTTCTTTTTTCTTTCTTTCACCTTCTTTGCCTCGCTCTCCAGTCCTGAGACACGGCATGGTTTGTTACACGTCAGTACTCGGATTGACTGACACATGGTGTTTTGCGCTTCTATTGGCACAGTTGAGGTCATTTAGGAGACGGGCCGCTTCGACCATGTCAATATTTGAGGAGTCCATTGAAAAAACCCAAAACGGGCACAATCACAAACTGAAAGTCGTGAGGGAATCAATTTTGAACACTTGTTGACTCATAACTCTATCTCTGTTCAGCTGTTGGTTGATTATTGTTGTTATATATTTCCCAGCCAACAAACATACAAAATAAACCACCAGTCAAACAAATATGAAGTCATGAGTCCACAAGCTTTATAATTTCCAGTTTGTGGCTATGCTTGTTTTTCAGTTTTTTGTTTTAGTAGAAGTTTTAGGGCGCTCGCAACTGCATTAGGTCATATGAGCGCCAAGGGGTGGATGTCAACAGAGAAGTCCGTACGTTTTTTCAGTGGGCTCCTCATTTTCTTATGTGGGTGTTTTACGCCCCCTTAGATACAATTTAGATCATCTGTCTGAAGGCGGGCTTCTGACCCTGCCTGTCGGGGCCAACCCGGGCTGAGAGGGATGCAACATTCCAACAGAAAGACCGAGGTACTCGATAAAAAATCCTCCCTACTCGGGAATCGAACTCAGGTCTCCCGTGTGCCACAGCGAAGTGTCTAACAACCGCTACACCACAGACGCTGGTCGACCCTGTACTAGTAAGAGTTTTACGGCACTTGCAACACAATAAGCTCATATAAGTGCCGAAGATTAGAGGTGTTACAAGTGAGTAACAAACATAAAAAAGGAGGAGAGATAAGGACGATAGATGTTTTTAAAAAAATATAGTAGAGGTTTTACGGCGCTCGCAACTGCATAAGGTCATATGAACGCCAAGGGTTGGGTGTCAACAGAGAAGTCTTTACAGGGAAGCAGACTTACTCTGCTCACCTCTCTAGCTTCAACAGCACAAAGTCTGTTTCAACTTTCAAAGCACCCCGGAAATAGCGGGTCACAAGAGTGTGATAAACATACAAAAGAAGTAGAGGAAAATGACGATAGTAAGGATGAGGAAAGAAAAAGCAAGAGTTCCCTGTTGCAGTTCAGGCATAGTTATGAGCATGACATTGTTGAATCAGCCCATTTACAATTCTACTGGTGCATTAGAGCGAGAAATGTCCTCCCTTTGGGAATGGCCCAAAGACACTTCGGTCAGTGGTACCGCCCCGGGGGGTTAGACCTCTGTTTCTGTTGGACATGATCTTTGTTTGAAAGAGAGAAGCACATCGATGAGTTAAACAATCATTTAGTGAAGGGAAATAGTAAGACAGACATGACCAACAGACAGACAGAAAGAAAAGAAGGAAAGAATAATGTCTTCTGGAGTAAGACTGTACTACGGTCATCATCATCATCATTGCCTTTCTCACCCTGCATCAGGGTATAGGCCACGGACAAACACCCTCCACTTTTCTCTATCCTGGGCTAGCCTCTTGATGTTATTTCATGTCTTCCCACTTTTCTGTACATCGATTTCTGTGATTCTTCTCCAAGTTCCACGAGTGTACTACGGTACAAGTACTACAAATAAAGAAGTCACAAAACACGGCCATGACAAGAAACAGTTTACTGACTTCTCAAATCCTTTCAGCAGTCCCACAAAGAAATGAAAGCACATGTCCAACTTTGACAAGAGGATTGCATAACATACAGTATACACCTGTAAAACCATACAACAAATAAATAGTTTTAGATGGCAAGGAAGTATGATGAACAAAACAAAATAAAATAAATGTGTAGCGTGCTGACAGAACGGGTGACTTCTCAGGTTCGAGCATTGCATAACATACAGTATACACCTGTAAAACCATACAACAAATAAATAGTTTTAGATGGCAAGGAAGTATGATGAACAAAACAAAATAAAATAAATGTGTAGCGTGCTGACAGAACG
>NW_004798463.1:99538-102158 GCF_000002075.1 Aplysia californica
AAAAAAATATAGTAGAGGTTTTACGGCGCTCGCAACTGCATAAGGTCATATGAACGCCAAGGGTTGGGTGTCAACAGAGAAGTCTTTACAGGGAAGCAGACTTACTCTGCTCACCTCTCTAGCTTCAACAGCACATAGTCTGTTTCAACTTTCAAAGCACCCCGGAAATAGCGGGTCACAAGAGTGTGATAAACATACAAAAGAAGTAGAGGAAAATGACGATAGTAAGGACGAGGAAAGAAAAAGCAGCAGTTCCCTGTTGCAGTTCAGGCATAGTTATGAGCATGGCATTGTTGGATCAGCCCATTTACAATTCTACTGGTGCATTAGAGCGAGAAATGTCCTCCCTTTGGGAATGGCCCAAAGACACTTCGGTCAGTGGTACCGCCCCGGGGGGTTAGACCTCTGTTTCTGTTGGACATGATCTTTGTTTGAAAGAGAGAAGCACATCGATGAGTTAAACAATCATTTAGTGAAGGGAAATAGTAAGACAGACATGACCAACAGATAGACAGAAAGAAAAGAAGGAAAGAATAATGTCTTCTGGAGTAAGACTGTACTACGGTCATCATCATCATCATTGCCTTTCTCACCCTGCATCAGGGTATAGGCCACGGACAAACACCCTCCACTTTTCTCTATCCTGGGCCAGCCTCTTGATGTTATTTCATGTCTTCCCACTTTTCTGTACATCGATTTCTGTGATTCTTCTCCAAGTTCCACGAGTGTACTACGGTACAAGTACTACAAATAAAGAAGTCACAAAACACGGCCATGACAAGAAACAGTTTACTGACTTCTCAAATCCTTTCAGCAGTCCCACAAAGAAATGAAAGCACAAAACACGGCCATGACAAGAAACAGTTTACTGACTTCTCAAAGTCCCACAAAGAAATGAAAGCACAGGTCCAACTTTGACAAGAGGATTGCATAACATACAGTATACACCTGTAAAACCATACAACAAATAAATAGTTTTAGATGGCAAGGAAGTATGATGAACAAAACAAAACAAAATAAATGTGTAGCGTGCTGACAGAACGAGTGACTTCTCAGGTTCGAGCCTTAAGTTAAGGAAATCGATATATCACTCTTATACGTAAAGTTTTTTACAATTTATAAGTTTAGAATACTAAAAGACAGGTTATAGTTAAAGAATATAGCATTCATTTAAAAAAATCTTACAAATTTGTCCCTATTGTAGATGTCTGGACAATATGTTCGTTTGTGTATTGCGAGAAGTAACTCATTTTGTCAGCACGCCTCACAAATAAAAAAAATATGTTACGTTGGAAGGTGGGATGGACAAGTTTGGAGGAATGTAGTAGTGTAAATTACCCAGATCTTGAAACTTTGTACACGATATAACAAAACACATGGCATAGACAGAGCTAGCGGTGAGCCTGGCACCAGATCAGTGGGATTTCATCAGCAGTATACTATTTAGTATATAATGGTCGCTTTTCAGGACAAGCGGGCTATCCCTAAAAATGCTGTTTTGAGAAAATCGAAGGTAAAGTTTTTGCCCCTTGTTCAGTTTCTTTACAAGACAAGGAGAGTTTTCCCTATAACCAAACAAAATATACACACCAGTGACACCAAACTTCTCCTGTTTATAGGTAGGGCAATGCCCACTTCTGCTGTAGGTCAAGATTTCTGGAAACCCCCGAAATCTGGGTTAGCCCGCTTGTCCTTAAAAGCGACCATATGTACTATATCACGAAAGTATCAGAACAAACCATCAGCCGACATCTCTATAAGGATTGTAAAATGTCTCATCCCTCCGTCGACGCAATGTAAGTCATTTAGAGGGGAAGGAAGGCTTTTTGACAGCTGAAAGGGATACAGTATCCGAGAAGAGAGGTGGGGATACTCGATAAACTAAACATTGTCCCCACTCAGGAATTGAACCCGAGTCTTCTGTGCATGACAGCAATGAACCTAACCGTTCCACCACAGATGCTGGTGAAATGTCACAGGAGAACTTCAGAGAGTTGTTTAGTTTTAGTAAGAGTTTTACGGCACTTGAAACACAATAAAGTCATATAAGTGCCGAATATTAGAGGCGTTAAAAGAGAGTAACAAACACAAAAAAAGGAGGAGGAGAGATAAAGACGATAGCTGTTTGATAGGAAAGAAGAAGCAAACCACACCAGAGCACCCGACAACTTCAGAAAGCTGTTGTTAGTGAGAGGGGCTGAGGGCACCCAAGTCACAATTAGGGTCGTAGATAAAATCATGGATAGAGTCATAGATAGAGTCATAGATTAGTCATTTTAGTGTTAGTCAAATCTTCAAAAGTCACGGCATACTCAGATAGTATTTGATTTTGAGCATAAATTCTGGAATGTGAAAAAACTAACCCCTCATGAAAACAGTCATTTTTCTGCCATATTAGATGAGAGAGGTGGCTTCTGCCATATGACTGTCCCCGTGGTTTTATGCACCCCGCGGAATTTAGACAAATTTCATCTTTTTGGGGCATAATTTCGGATTCTTTATCTTCATCATTCTTTTTAAAAATTAACAGAATCGCATAATTTCACATTTTTGGGCTCAGTTTGCATAATTTCAGAATTTTTTTTGCATAAAACAACGGGGACAGATACGAGATGAGAGC
>NW_004798463.1:102258-103727 GCF_000002075.1 Aplysia californica
CCCAAATAATGCACAAAAAAAAGAATAAAGCTGCAAAAAAGCAATAAACAGCCAGCCCCTATTGAAATGCAAAGCAAGTAGGACAAAACACCCAGCCCCTCAGCTTGACAGCTGCAGATATGATAATGAAGCGATGTAAAACGAATGAAATTCTGCTGGAACTATCCAGGCCTGCAATAGTGACCAGTGAATAAAACTTGATTTCAAAAGGACACAAAAATGTTACTCTTCTATAGCCCCTAAAAACTTGAGAAGCAATACATACTTAAGTTTGTTTAAACGTTAACTGTAATAACATCTATGCAAAGTGAGAGAACGAAACTTAACACACGCGTTGAAGCTCAAAACTTTGTATAAAAAAAACTGTTAACAACACATCATCTTTCTTAATTTACTAGTAGCTTCTTGAGAGTCATATTTGAGATGGCGTAGCTAACTCTGAACCCACCACTTTCAATTAGAAATTCAAGTGAAGTTTTGAGATAATGGTCAACTCATTCGCACCACTCACCTAACATATTTTTTCAAATATTATTTTTCAAATATTTGTTTTTGCTACTCGAAAAGAGACAATCTGAAAGTCAAAATATGACACAAGCTTTTGCATAAACATATAATTATCATAAGAGACACAGATCTACCCAGCTTTTTACCTCAGGTGGCCTCAACAGTCTACTTTTTCTACAAATAAAAAAAACCCCAACCCCTCCAAATCTTTTTTTCCCGACATGATACCCTACCTCTGTATGAATTAAACAAAAAAAACCCAAACAAAACTGTCATCAAATTCGTTAATAGCACATGAAACGGCACGGACAATGAAGGAAGATGGCGGTGGATGGAAGGTGGGAGTTTCGCAGAAGAGATGATTGATTTTTTTTTTTTTACCAGAGTGTAAAAATTTGATTACATTACAAGCCTACCCATTGCCACTTCATCCAGTCCATTGTCCTTCCCAAAAATTCCGTGGAGGTTTTGATTGGACAGAACAACAGCCGACGTAACTTACACAAATCATGATTACTGGTATAAGTACCAAATGCCTCTGTATATTTATAAAAAATATATGTATACAATACAGCATGCAGCCGGAATTCATGAAATAAATATATATATATAATATTACCACAACCAGTTTCAGCAAAGATAAAAGTAAATCATAATACAAGTACAAACAGCAAAATGCACATACAGTCACCAGGCAAAAAGTAAGTATGGGCAAAATTCTTCATGAGAAAAACTAGCACGAAGTACCACAAAACACACAAGAAAATCACTTCAGAAGAAAATATCTACATACACATCGTTCATTCAGCTTGGCAGGTGAAAAAAAGTACAACATATTCTTTCATCTTTACTAGTCCTCTTGAGGCTCTTCTTCTTCTTTACCAATGACATAGAACAGATCTCTTATAATGACAGATCTCACACTTCCACATATTAGTGAAAACAGAATACAGTAAGGAATC
>NW_004798463.1:103827-118567 GCF_000002075.1 Aplysia californica
CCCCCCCCCCCCCCAAAACCCAAACAAATGCAGCCATTGCGCCTTCAACCTCTACACACAACTCGGTACACCGGCTCAGTCACATCTAGATATCGCACCACTATGATAGGAAGGAGACAGTTGATCCGACTTACAACCAAACAGCTCGCAGATGGAAACAATCACATTCATATCTGATCAAAATGAAACACAAAATGATAGGCCCCTATTACCAGCCAGCTGTTTAGATGCACTAAGCCCAACATTATGAATTTTTCAAAAAATTGCAGTTTCTTGATCTTTGGTATTGGTTGCACGAGCTAAGGAATTATTTTGTCAAAATTCAAATTCAAAATGTTTAAAAAGAGAAAGGAAAGATACATAGAGTGGGTACAATTGTTGAAAGAATGTTTCTTTTTTGGTTTTGGTACGAGTTTTACGGCACTTACAACACAAAAGGTCATACAAGTGTCGAAGATTAGAGAGGTGTTACAAGAGAGTAACATACACAAAAAAGGAGGAAGGAGGAGGTAAGATGATGACAATAGATGTTTGATAGGAAAGAAGGAGCAAACCATACCAGAGCACACGTCAACCACCCACATTGAAAGAATTAGTTTCCCCACTCTCCAGAAAAATTTTGCTTTTTGGGCCTAAGACATTTTAACAGCTTGCCAATGATATGAAGAAAACCTTAGAGACCAGCGGATGTCACAAAGCGACGCAAGGACCAAGACAACCGACACCTAGACTCAACCCCTCAACCACAGAAATAAAGAAAAGTATGGAAAAATAATTCCACCACTCTAATAACAATTTTTTTCAAAAGCAAACCAAAAGCCATCAAATTGATTTCTTACTACGAAAAATCAGCAGCAACACTGTAGTATAACACACACACACACAGACACACACACACACACACACACAGACACACTTGTTCAGCTCAGAAATAATGTACATACAAAAAAATGGTTCATTCACATTACTGCCAGAGAATCAACAAACTCTCAAAGTAACAATGTGACAAGTCGATCAAGGGATAATATCCATTTTCTGTGGGCTGGCCATAATAACTTAACAATTATTAACAAGGAAAGTGTGGAGAATATACAGTTTACAAAAACTACGTTGTCAACTGGCTCGTCAAAACTGTGCTCTGTCGAGACATAATCCTGTGGCAGGAAAATACACACACTTCAGGCTTACAACTACAGCCACAACAAGCATTATCTCTTCCAGACCACTGCATTCTCACAAGCCACTACACTGTGGTTTTGACAGGAAATACTCCAGTGGCAGGCAAATACACATACTTCAGGCTTACAACTTAATCCACAAAACCTTTACATGTTCACAAGTACTCGTTAAGTCCATTTGTGACTGAGCTGTGTACAAGGAACGTTGCCTCCTGAGGCTCTTCCTTTTTTTAGTTTGGAGACCATAAAAAACCTCAAAGCTAATAATGATAATAATAATAATAATAATAATAATAATAATAATAGTAATAATGATTTTTTAAAAACCAACATTAGATTGCTTTTACAAAGTAGACATCCCTACTTGAAAGTAGTTTCTGTGCGCTTTTCTGTTTATTATTACCCCAACAGGATTTGGTGGAAGACTCTGCAAAATGTCATTTTGAAAAGTGACGTATGACACAGTCTCACACTGAGCAGGGTCAACGATATCATAGCAGGACAACACAAACACACCAGTACACATGAACCTCATCACTCACAGCTTTCATCTCACAGACAAATCTACAGCAATATGTACGGTAACATGAGAAAATAAAATTGGGGAATAAAATAAACCCAGCCACAATAAAATAAACGAAATAAATAGATCAAATATTTTTTGTTTGTACATAGGAGATCCTGGCCTTTTACAATAACCCTCCAAGTTTCTATAAAGTATAAGTTTTTGTTCTTTGGCGTCCTGGCTAATTCATCAGCTATAAATTGAGGAGTCGCTAAAAATTACCAAACATTTCAACAACACCTTCAAAAATGAGCTGTACTTCCTATTTCCATTCCATTCTCTGAAATTGTACAGGCATACAGCTTTCACTTCCTTGTTTGTTGCCTGCTCTCAAATATTTTCCAACACAATATGGTGAAATCATGTCCTTTCCCCAGACACAACAGGACTCAGAGTTTCGCACCAAAGGTTAGAGATGTATGGAGGGTTAAAAGTACAACCTGGTCCCTCACTTTCTCCGAGAGCAGCAGGTTTGGTAGAAGCAGAAAAAGATTTACTGAGAGCTGTTAGACATTTATGGTGAATTACAGTAACCCTTAGTTTCGTTTAAGTAAAAGTTTTACGGCATTTGCAACATGAATAGGTCCTTTAGTGCTGAAGATTAGAGGTGTTACTAGATAAAAGAATTAGAGGTGTTACTAGATAAAAGAATTAGAGGTGTTACTAGATAAAAGAATTAGAGGTGTTACTAGATAGATGTTCGATAGGCAAGAAGGAGCAACCGCACTAGGGCACCTGCAAACCACCCACAGTACCCGTTGAACGCCTTTATCAACATAGTCAGGTCATTTAAATCAGCCGTAAGTTTCATTCAGTGGTGTTGCAGCTGATTTAATTGGCCGTAATTTAAGTAATTCTTTCTACTTCTTTATTCTAATTTTTTTTAATTTACGAAATATTTCAACTCTACTTTCTATATTTACGTTCTACTTTCTGAAATTGGGTTTACGGCCTTACTTGCTTGTTTTGCCTGTTCTCAAGAATTTTCCAACATAACCAGGGGAAATCAGACAATTTCCCCAGACATAATTGGCCACTTGGAGGGTTCAATTATTTTCCTTTGTTACTGATAACTCTTTGATATAGTCATTATAGCTCTTTGTGACCCATCTTTCCCCATTGTGTATGATTTATATGAGAACAAATATCTTTCTGTTTCACTTTTGTTCATATCAGAGAATCACATCGCCTGCAACTACAATACTAGCAATAATATAAAGCTTGAAGAAGAACAGTGCAACAACAGCCCTTACACTACCTATTTGTGTTGCAAGTGCCGTAAAACTCTTACTAAAACTAAAAACTAAAACACACTGCTAGAAACTTTGACACTGGAAAATTCATATATAATTTACTTTTGCTGCCATCACAAAAAGAGAAAAAGAAAAAAAAAAAAAAAGAAAGAAAAAAAAAAGAAAAATACAAGAGATCAAGGTATAAAACTTTACACAAACTGCGTTAGAATAAAAGAAATCAGATCAAGCTTTGAGAGATGCAAGTTTTCCTCCATCTACGGTGTCCTTGAGCGTGGCACGACTGCCAGACCATATATAGAAGACCTGCTAACCACTCCGAGACCAAAAACAGGAGTTTTCCTCCATATTTTCCCCAAAAGAGGAGTTTGCCTCCAAATCTTCCCAACAATAGGAGTATAAGAAAAAAAGAGTGAGAGTCTCCACAGCGTATAAAACTGAGAGTGGCATATAAACGTGTACATCAAACACACAGAAAAATATGTGTATTTTCACGTTATTTAAGACAAATAAATATTGGAAACAAATGCAGTAAACAATATGTAGGCGTACTTACATGTCACATATGACAAGTCATGTGCGACCAATGGAAGTGGAAATTTCAAGAAAATAAAAAAACCTGGGAGTTCATACAAATCCAACTGATGACCTTTGACAGGCAAAAAAAATAAAAATTCTAAGAGTAAGAGCTCCAATTTTATCGTAGTACTTGGCAGGTCTGCTACAGACTCATAAGTACAACAAAACCCTGACTACACACACAAAAACAACATTAACGATCCAGCAAACGGACAAAAGGTTTGTAGAAGTTTCCATTTTCCTAACAAAAGAGGTCTCTGGAAAAGTGCTATTCCAAATACAGAGGTGCTATCTGATTACACACACAAAAAAATCTTAATCTCTTCTGCCCCTGTGGAAAGACATGCACGAAGACTGATAATTTACAGATCTAATACATCTTGTACGAAGACCATGAAGTCCGGCAAAATCCAGCCTTTCAAAACCCATTTTGAAAAGCGAGTGTGACAGTGTCTTACACTGAGCAGTGAAAATGGTTTCAACTACAGAAGAAAATAACGTCCAGAACGAGTTCAGAATAAAAGACATAACAACGCTCAGCTTCTCTGTCATGGCGCAGATTACGAGAGGAATATAGCAGCCCCATAGATAATCTACAAAATGCCCGCTGACCCCGACAGATGAACAGGAAAACAACAGCCTCTCACCAACACACGCAACAAGACAAACTGTGCGATGAGATCAATAAACTCACACTCTCTCTCTCACACACAGCAGGGAAAAATATAAATAAAATTGAGACAGGTGTCTGACTATTGGCGAAAAGGAGGCCAATGGGGAGGCTTCTCTCGGCCCATCACAAATGGCTTTCTCGTTGTGGCATTGTGGACTTGACATAAACGTGTGTGGCATTGTGGATGTGATATATATACGTGTGTGGCATTGTGGACGTGATATATATACGTGTGTGGCATTGTGGACGTGATATATATATGTGTGTGGCATTGTGGACGCGATATATATATATATACGTGTGTGGCATTGTGGACGTGATATATATATACGTGTGTGGCATTGTGGACGTGATATATATATACGTGTGTGGCATTGTGGACGTGATATATATATACGTGTGTGGCATCATGGATTTGATATAAATATATACGTGTGTGACACACTGTGGTGAAATCAGGCCCCTGTCAAAATAATGAAATAAAGAGATCGCCGTTTTTCCGCCCATTTGGCAATTTTTATAGACTTTTCTTGTTGGATCATCACCTTTTGTGTTCATTTAAAAGCACATTCCTGTGTGGATTTTAATGAAAATATTGATCAAATGCACCCAAAAAAAAAGTAAATTTTCAGTTTTAAGGAACAAACATGCTTCAGATCTCCAAACTTTGGTGGCTATTTTCTGGTTAATTCTACTTTGGTAACCAGGCGCCCCCTACCTCCTCTCATCTCAAATATCTCTGCTTTTGTTCAAGGCAGACGAAACTTTTCTTATTTCACCATAAACAATACGAGTGAACGAGCTTGAAGATTATAGCAATAACTCCTTGTAACGAAAAAATGACGAATGCCTGACTCCTCCGTGTCATGACACACATACTCACACACACACAAACACACACTCACACACACACATACTCACACAGGCACAGACATATGTGTGTAGGTATGTTGTGTTTGTGTGTGTGTGTGTGTGTGATGGAGACAGATAAAGTTTTTTAAAAAAGTTTAAGAAAACATATTTCCATCCGTGTCCACAAAAAGTGTGCTACTGCTCAGCCTATACAGTAGGGTCAAACAAAAAAGTTCCCCACTTCTGGAGACACTGATGCACATGCCAGACGATTCGTGGGACAAATGGACGACTGAATATTGAAACCTGAAGTTTTCATGGAACCTCCCGTCCATCTTCCCTTCCCCCATCCCCACTCAAACAAACAAACAAACAAACAAACAAACAAACAAACAAAGAATAAACATCCCAACCCCAAAGCAAATCTCCAAAGAACGAAACATCAGGTCCATAAGGAATTCAACACCAAAAAAACATGTAATAAATATAAATCACCACAGGTCAAACAAACAAATAAACAAACAAATAAACAAAAAACATCCCATCCCCAAAGCAAATCTCCAAAGAACGAAACATTAGGTCCATAAGGAATTAAACGCAAAAAAACATGTAAAATAAATATAAATCACCACAGGCTCGTTGTTGTCACAAAGTCATAATAACAATAATAAATGCTTAAAGCAGAAATGTGTAAAGAAACAACCAACAAAAAAAGAATTAAGGAAGAAGTCAACAACCAGCCTTATCACAAACCAGGACAGCACCGTAGTCACGCCGGTACACTCACAGCACCGTAGTCACGCCGGTACACTCACAGCACCGTAGTCACGTCGGTACACTCACAGCACCGTAGTCACGCCGGTACACTCACAGCACCGTAGTCACGTCGGTACACTCACAGGATCCCGCTCTCACTTAATTTTTAGTTTTAGTAAAGAGTTTTACGGCGCTTGCAGCACATATAGGTCAGTTAAGTGCCGGAGATTAGAGGTGTTAGTAGAGAGTAACATACGAAAGAAAAGAAGGAGGAGAGAAGTTCAATAGGAAAGAAGGAGCAAACCACACCAGAGCACCCGCCAACCACTCAAATTTACTAGAGAGTAACGTACAAAGAAAAGAAGGAGGAGAGATTAGGATGACACATGTTTGATAAGAAAGAAGGAGCAAACCACAACAGAGCACCCGCCGACCATCCACATTATCCATGCTCAGGAAGACAGTAACGGTCATGGGACACAAAACGAAGTCAAAAGACCATCTCCATGAAAGGTGTTGCAACCAAAATAGATTTCCCTAACTGCGAGCTTGCTTATATGTGAGACGTACTGACAAAATGAGTTACGTCTCACAACCCACAAATGGAGATATTGGCCAAAAATAGACACTTGTATCAAATTTCCAGGTTTTCCATTGATGCAATATTCATTAAGTATTAAATGCCTTTTGTTATTTCAAAATTATAAATTGTAAAAAACTTAACCTATAAGCATGATGTATCTATTTCCATAGGGCTCCAATCAGAGAAGTAACTCATTATGTCAGCACGCTTCACATATAAGAATTACCAGACAACGCAATGACAGATTCAGCAAGGCATCCTCTTAGAAAAGGAATTTAAAAATAACTCATTATGTCAGCACGCTTCACATATAAGAATTACCAGACAACGCAATGACAGATTCAGCAAGGCATCCTCTTAGAAAAGGAATTTAAAAATAACTCATTTGTCCGCATAACTCAAAAATCACCCACATCATGAACCAGAACATCTCAGTTCAGCTTTAGAAAAGAGGAATGCATCTTCACAATACCAGTTGTTGCTTAGTTTTGGAACAAAGACAGATAGACAGACAGAAACCAAGAAGAGAGGCGAACGAAAGAAAGAAAAGAAGTAAGATCTACCAGTGGCACCCTCTGACCATCTACAACCAAAACATCACCATCTACTTTTCTGACAGGGACCGAAGAATAAATAGTTCGGAAGAGTTTTTTCTACGGAGCAAGATGAAGAACTGCACTAACAAAATACAGACAAAGAGAAAAGAGTGTGGACTATAACAGAGAAAAGAGTGTGGACTATAACAGAGAAAAGAGTGTCGACTATAACAGAGAAAAGAGTGTGGACTATAACAGAGAAAAGAGTGTGGACTACAACAGAGAAAAGAGTGTGGACTACAACACAAAGAAGAAAGTTGACTACAAGAGACAGTAGAGTATGGACATTAACACAGACAGGACAGTTGACTAAAAGAGACAGAATAGTGTGGACTATAACAGAGAGAAAAAAGTGGCTAAAAGAGACAGAATACTGTTGACTATAACACAGAGAGTTCTGTTGACTATAACAAGTGACATTTACTGGTGGTGAATGGTTTCTTTTTGTTGGCTCGTCTCTTGCTGGGCTGCAGACTGATGACTTGTCTCCCGTGGGGATCCGAATTGTGGTTCTTCACGTCATTGTGCATGAGGTCTGGGGGGTGGAAGTAGGGGTCAGTTAGAAGTGTAAGACTGGTCTGAAGTATCTTTGCAAATAAAAAAAAAAAAAATAATAATCAGTTTGTCCCTCAGGTTTTTTTTAAAGGACAAAAAGCCAAGAAATAAAAGCACTTTCGTAATCTGTGTAAATCAGGAGCAAATTGACGACAAATGCCTAGAAAAGAAATAGGCTGAGCCCACAGAGACGTGTGTAAAGATTCAAGGTGTTAAGAGACAGAAACAGACAAAAGAAAAGAAGGAGAGATATGGACAATCTGTCACCGTGGTTTTATGCACCCCGCATAATTTAGCAAAATGGTCATTTTTTCCATAATTTCTTATTATTTTCCTTTATCATTCGTTGTCAAAATTAACAGAATCGCATAATTTCAGAATTTTTCTGGCATAAAATGACGGGGACCGGACAATAGATGTTTCACTGGAAAGATGGACAGAAGTGGGAAAGAAAATATTCCAGGAATGACTAGAAAATGTAAACCCCACTAGGATTTGAACTCCAAGCTTCAGTACTGTGGATTATACGTCAACTGTCCACAGAGTCACAGTTTCTAATTTTGACAGAAGTCAAATTATAGCATCAATCTTCAGAAACCTCTTTCCTTACATAAAATCTAAAAAGACCTTGCGTCTCTATATTCTGAATTGTCCACATTCTTCAGGATGATAAACGTCCGTTCTTACCTTGTCCTATTTTTTGAGGGCTGACTTTTTCTTCCACCACAGAATTCAGTTGATCAATATATTTTTCCGCAAGATACCTGAAAACTGAAAGAAAAAGTTGTGGTTCGTTAAAAGTGTACCACTCTTTATGAGTAGCTTTGCATCTTAACAAAAAATATATATAAAATAAACTTTTCACAATCAAGAACAAGAACAATCGTGTACATCACGAGAAGCCATTAGCAAACATAACATTTTACTTTTTTAAAACAATCAGCCAGACCCAACACAAACTCTATAATGAAACCAGAATTCCAGGGATGCCTAATAAGGAAGCCAGTTATGGTTCATAAGACATAAAGTGAAATTCTGGGGTTTCCAGACAAACCCGTAAATCAAATAAAGACATCAAGTGGTATATTATAATATAGTTCTGTTCAATTTCATTATTTCCTTCCTACTTTCGAACTGAAAAATAAATATGTCATTGCTGTGTATATATGATTTATATCCGCTTACCCTCTTCCACATTCAGATTTTCCTTTACCGACGTAGGATAGAATCGCAGTCGCAATTTTTTGGCAAGTTCTTCAGTCTCTCGCCTGGGAAGTGACACGTAAAAAATAAGCTGGAACGTGGAAAGATCTTCAAAAGATACTACACCTCCCCTCTCCCCCAATACCAAATCCCAAAATAATCTTAAAAAGACGAGACAAAACACACAAACATCACTTACAATATAAGTCCCATATATTATATCCGCTTTATACCTCTTGCACATGTACGGTCAATTTGTGTTCTTGAAGTCTGCATCTTCCTGGTAAGGTATGAACTAAAAATCTAGGCAAAACTATTATGAAAGTAGAAATAAAACACAAAAGTACCACAGAACATCTTCCTGTCAATACTTAGCACCCACAACTCCCCTCCCCCTCCCCTCCCACTCCCCTCAAGGAAAGAACAGGACAAAAAAAACAAACAACAACAACAACTAACTCAAAAGCACTACAGACTAAATATCAACAAATAGCACCCTCCTCCCCCCTACCAAACCCCCCCCCCCCCCCCGGCCACCCCAAAAACATAACAGCACACCCTGTCATTATACATAGTACAACTACAACACAACCCCCACCCCCACCCCACCCCCACACCCTGGAATTAATAGTTTGTTAGAATATTGTACAGACATTTAATTGGTTGAAGACGTTCTATACGTATAACTTACGTGTGGACAACAGCATCGTCAATAAGATCTATCTTATTCTGGACAAGGACCATCGCAATATCCCCAACCTCATCCTCCACCTGGAAAAAAAAGAGACACGGAAGTTAAAAAAAACCTTAGTAGTTCATCAGTAGAAAATTTATAGAAATGAAAATAGAGCAAGAGACAGCTACACAAACACACTTACCAACATGCCTACAAAGGTTTACAAATGCACATACAAGTGGTACTCACCGTAGCATTTCATAATTACTCGGACTCAGACGTAAATTCACTCTTTTTTTTTCTTTTTTTTTGGGGGTAAGTTTTACAGCACTTGCAACACAATAAGGTAATATAAGCGCCGCAGATTTGAGGTGTTGCAAGAGAGTAACAAACACAAAAAAGGAGGAGAGATAAAGACGATACATGTTTTATAGGAAAGAAGGAGCAAACCACACCAGAGCACCCGCCAACCATCCACTGATGTAAGTTCAAAATACAGGACTCACACACTCCTTACAAGAGCACATTGTCACATACACACACACACATGCGCATACACACACAAACTCACACACACACGGCATATACAGACATGATGCATGAATACAAACATACACAAACAAAAAATAATATATATAATACATACTAGACTGTCATTTGAGCCACAACTTACTATTTTACTGCACAGATCTAGATCATATGCCTATATAATAATACATGGCACGTCATTGTAACACCTCTGATCTTCAGACTTACTTTCCTCTTCCACAGTTCTATGGCTTCGAACGACTCCCGGTCCACAGTGGAGAAGGCTAGCACACAAGCCTGAGCACCTGCACACACAAACAGACGACAGTTTTCAACAGTTTTAGTACGAGTTTTACAGCACTTGCAACACAAGAAGGTCATAAAAGTGACCAAGGTTAGAGGTAACATACAAAGAAAAGGAGAGGGAGAGACAAGGACTATAGATGAGTGTTTTTGTTTGTTTTGATTTAGTAATGAGTTTTACGGCACTTGCAACACAATAAGGTTATATATAAGTGCCGAAGAATGGATGTGTTACGAAAGAGTAACAAACATAAAAAAAGGAGGAGAAATAAGGACGATAGATGTTTGATAGGAAAGAAGAAGCAAACCACACCAGAGCACCCATCAACCACCCATCAAATATCTTAGGACTAAAGCATTATACATAAAAATATATATTATAACTTAAAATCAGGTGTTGTAAAGTGAAATGGCAACAGTGTGTCACTCGCTATGCTAATGAGTATTATTATAATGGTTCAGATGTTTGATAGGAAAAAAGAAGCAAACCCCACCAGAGCACCCGCCAACCACCCAGAGATTTACCATACTTGCAACACAATTAAAAGGCCGTGATATAATAAGTGCTGAAACTTAGAGGTGTGGTTTGCTTCTTTTTTGCTTCTATCAAACATCTGAAAGGTTATAATAATACGTGACATGAGCATAGCGAGGCACAAACTACAAACTGTTCCCAGTTCACTTTACAACTCATTCCCTCACCGCTTTCTCTCTGCTTCACGTTTTGCCACATCAAACACAGACAAAAACCATCATTATAACGAGACAAGAGAAATGTAGAGACATCTAGCAGCAGCCAATAGCAGCCCACTCGAGCCACTCCCATATTGTCGACTCGGTGAAATACTCATATAAAAGAACCAGCTGGTGATTGTCGCGGAATACAGTCAGTTTAGTTTTAGTAAGTGTTTTACGGCACTTGCAACACAATATAAGGTCATATGAGTGCCAGAGATTAGAGGTGTTACAAGAGAGCAACGAACACAAAAAAGGAGGAGAGATAATAAGGACGATAGATGTTAGATGTATCTTTGGTTAGATAGGAGGAAAGAAGGAGCAAACCACACCAGAGCACCCGCCAACCACCCACAGCCAATAGCAGCCCATTTTAACAACCATTCACATATATTTATAGCATTCGGTGAAATACTCATAAAAGAACCAGCTGGGGGTTCTCGCTGAATACACTCAACGACGCACGTCTCTCCGTAGACAACAACACATCTCCATCCACATATAACACCCTACTTAGTAATTATTCAGGCATGCAACATATGGCCACATTCAAAACTGAACATTAAAAAGAAAAAAAAAATCAGATAATTGTTGGTGGTTCATTTAATTGGTTAACACAACTAACATAAAAAAAAAGAAATAAAAAAAGAAAACTTCACAGCAGACAGGACTGATCCGCTTTTCTGAGCTCTCACCTCTGTATTTTTTTAGGCTTAGTAAACGTTTTTTACAACACTTTCAACACAATAATGTCATAAAAGTGCGGAAAGATAATCGGAGGTGTTGCAAGTGAGTAACAATACAAACACAAAAAAAAAAGAAGAAAGAAAAGATGAATGGACGATAGATGTTTGATAGTCCAGGAAAAAAGGAGCAAACCACACACACCAGAGCACCCGCCAGCCATCCTCTCAGCTCTCACCTCTGTAATAGGCTTTGGTTATTGCATCAAACTCCTCCTGGCCGGCCGTGTCCCAGAGCATCAGTCGCACATCCTCTCCGTCCACTCTGAATGGATGAACACAAGCACATGGATGACGGATAGATGGACGGATGGATGAACACAAGCACATATGGATGACGGATAGATGGATGGATAGATGAACACAAGCACATGGATGATAGATGACGGATAGATGGATGGATGGATGAACACAAGCACATGGATGACAGATAGATGGATGGATGGATGAACACAAGCACACATGGATGACGGATAGATGGATAGATAGACGGATGAACACAATCACAAGGATGAAAGATCACGACGGATGGATGAATAGACAGATGAACAAAATCACATGGATGAAAGATCATGACGGATGGATGGATACAGATAAACACAATCAAATGGATAATGGATTGATGTATGGATGAACGAATACAATCACACTGATGATGGATAAGGATTAATGTATTGATGGACAGAAGGATGGACCAGTAAGATAGGTAAGTCAACCTTCTTTCAAATACTTATTTAACCACTGGCGCTGAAAAAATATGGAAGTAATAGAACATTGAGTATCATAATCATAATATGGAAGCACACATTTTACTCATAGCAAGCAATATTCTCTCTCTCTCTCTCTCTCTCTCTCTCTCTCTCTGTCTCTCTCTCTCTCTCCCTATCTGTCTGTCTCTCATTCCCTCACTCCCTCAGACTCTTTCTCTGATACAAAACGTACAGCAGATTGGAGTTCTCTTACACAAAAACTAACAAATTAATGCACTTTTTCTTTTCCCTTCGTTTTCTCATTACCCCTCTCTTTTTTTCCCCTCCAACATTTTCTTCTTCTTCTCTCTCTCTCTCTCTCTCTCTCTCTCTCTCTCTCTCTCTCTCTCTGTCTCTCTCTCTCTCTCTCTCTGTCTCTCTCTCTCTCTCTCCCTTTCACCCACACATATATGCAAACAGACTCAAGTCATCTTTCTACACAACTCTCAGATATGGTCCATTTTCCTCTTGTTTCACTCAGAAACTTTATTTGTTTCAAATTCTTTAAGTCAAATAACTCTACAAAAATAAAAATAGAAAGTTAAGAAAGTTATATTTCTATGGGAGACCATGCGATAGTGAAACCATGCAGGAAACTGCATTATAATGACAGTCCACACGTAAAGAAGTTTCAACAGTAAATGTCCTGAATAAGGACTTGTTCCCTCACCTCCCATCCCATCCACTAGAGCTGGGCGAAGGATCGATTCCGGAACCGATTCCTACGATTAAAGCTACGTAAGAAAAATTCCTACTCCTTTTGACGTAAACCAGCGTTTACCAGTTACTTTGATCATTAAAATCTTCTATTTTTTAAAATTAATTATTTAAAAGTTGATGCTTCGTAGTGTTCCGAAAGCAATGTTACCATAAACCCTGAAGATGTTCGGAGCCAACCACCAGGTAACCACCCGAAGAAATCACATCATTAGAAAGTTAATAATTGGGTTCGGAGTCGATTCCTACGATTCCTAACTTTCAATAACCGGGAACCTAACCGCCCAGCACTACCATCCACTAAGCTTTTTCCTCCCCATCCCCCTCCCCCAGTAGGCTCTTCTATCACGGCCGATCATCTTTTCTATTCCCCCGACCCATTCCCATGCATCCCCTTCCAACTTTCTCCCCAACCTAGTTTCCAGGAGACCAAAGCATATATACATACTATAAATATATGCTATTAAAGATAAGAAGATGATCCCTTGAGAAAAGATCCTTTACACATGATAGTTCTTTCCCTGGGAATATAAAGATCATTTTCTAAGCTCTCCCACCATAAGGGCCAACAGGGAGTTTATATTAAAGCCATTGCGCAGGAAAAAAAAAAACTCAGGAAAAAAGAACCCATATAAAGCGACAAAAGTACATTTGATGTACTTTCATACAAAGAAAGGATCAAACTTGAATTTTGCCGTTGCGATTACAAATTGAACCTTTTGGTAGTGGACCAGTAACAACTGTGTGAGGAAATGGCTTTTTGTCTGACTGATACGTATATACCGCACAATCATATATATTTATAAAAAATAAACACAAATACTCCTCACATTTTCAAGCAATATTGCATTACAAATGGACTCCCAAACTACGCTTTACATTGGGGAAATTTCCATGAGAAGAGACAGAGATAGAAATGCTATTTCAGTAAGTATGGGGGGTGAAAACTCTGCCCCCCGACACTTTAATCTCTGCATGCCATATCCAAGTCACTAAACCAGGGGCAGCTAATCTTGTCAAATATGGGAGGATTCAACGGAAAACTGTTTGCTCACATCGTCATATAAGCTCTCTACACAGCCTGATATACACTGGCATATTCATGCATCACACACTAGCTATGCGGATTTTACATCATATGTACATCTATCCAGGCATGGTGTAGAATTAAATATTATAGAGACAGTTTAGTTTTAGTAAATGTTTTACGGCACTTGCAACACAGTAAGGTCATATGAGTGCTAAAGATTAGAGGTGTTACAAGAGAGTAACAAATACAAAAAAGGGGAGGAGATAGAGATGATAGATGTTTGATAGGAAAGAAAAAGCAAACCACACCAGAGCACCTGCCAACAACCCACATTTTAGAGACAGACAGACAGACAGACAGACAGATAGACAAACAACCGGACACACACACATCAGACAGACAGACAGACAAACAGACAGACAGACAGACAGACAGACAGACAGACAGACAGACAGACAGACAGACA
>NW_004798463.1:118667-124971 GCF_000002075.1 Aplysia californica
CACATTTTCAAGCAATATTGCATTACAAATGGACTCCCAAACTACGCTTTACATTGGGGAAATTTCCATGAGAAGAGACAGAGATAGAAATGCTATTTCAGTAAGTATGGGGGGTGAAAACTCTGCCCCCCGACACTTTAATCTCTGCATGCCATATCCAAGTCACTAAACCAGGGGCAGCTAATCTTGTCAAATATGGGAGGATTCAACGGAAAACTGTTTGCTCACATCGTCATATAAGCTCTCTACACAGCCTGATATATACACTGGCATATTCATGCATCACACACTAGCTATGCGGATTTTACATCATATGTACATCTATCCAGGCATGGTGTAGAATTAAATATTATAGAGACAGTTTAGTTTTAGTAAATGTTTTACGGCACTTGCAACACAGTAAGGTCATATGAGTGCTAAAGATTAGAGGTGTTACAAGAGAGTAACAAATACAAAAAAGGGGAGGAGATAGAGATGATAGATGTTTGATAGGAAAGAAAAAGCAAACCACACCAGAGCACCTGCCAACAACCCACATTTTAGAGACAGACAGACAGACAGACAGACAGATAGACAAACAACCGGACACACACACATCAGACAGACAGACAGACAAACAGACAGACAGACAGACAGACAGACAGACAGACAGACAGACAGACAGACAGACAGTCAGACAGACAGACAGACAGACAGACAGACAGACAGACACACACACACACACAGACACACACACACACAGACAGACAGTCTATTAAATTAACTTGCCGCTTATCTATCTATGCCGCATATTATTTGTGCTGAAAGTTCTGTTTCAATAGTCTACCTTAGCCACCACCCCTGTGGTTTTTGAGTTCACCACATTTTCTTTTTTAAATTCAGCTTAAATATTACTGCACCATTACTTCAAATAGAGTCACGAATATTCGAGACTCTATTTCAGTAAGTCAGGTCACGGTGACTTGATAAAATATTCATGAATTCACATCACTGGAACGCCAGGTTCTCTCTCGATAGTAATGAAAAAGATAAGATAAGATAATACTTTATTATCCAAGAGAAAAATATGGCTGGCAGGCAGTTTAGTAAGCTAAAATATTTGTTGTTGTTGTTGTTAGCGATCCAGTAGCATCTGAGCGTTAACTTTTCTGCATGATGCCATTCGGTAATAGTTGCATGTCTGTTCTAATTGTTGTCTTGAGGAGTAGAGGCGTTTAGATGTGTGGGGTAGCTTGGGAAGAAAACATCCCCTTAAATCAGTTAGTTTTCGACAGAAAAACAGATGTTCCACTGTCTCTGAGGGGTAGTCACATAGTGGGCAGGCAGCAGACTGCTTTACTCCAATTCGGTTGAGATGTTGGTTGAGGGGTACATGTTGTGTTCTAAGTTGGAAGATTATGGAGCTAAAATATTTCAAAGTCAACATGTTTGGTTTGATTCTGAGTCGTACAAGCGCTTGTTCCAGCAAACAGAATCCCATTATTCATTATATAAAGACAATAAAACAGAGCTGCTTAGTCCCGGAAACTTGTAAGACAGACAAAAAGTTAAAAAATCAGGGCAGGGAGTAAAAATGTACCATTTAGGATTATAATATAGTGGCGCCCTCCAACCACCCACAAACAAAGTCAACATCATTGACCCTCAGGGACATGGGACATGATCAGAAATAAAAGTTGAAATTCACACTGCTAATAACAGGACCAAAGAACTCACAATGACAGAGGGATGAAAGTAATTATAAAAATATCAAGTTTGTAAAAATGTCCCAAAGTGCATAGTGTCTTGTACCGTTCAATCAACCCAGCGAGAATACAGATGAGTTAGTTTAGTAGTTTAAGTCAGTATTTCACCGCACTTGCAACACAATAAGGTCATATAAGTGCTGAATATTAGAGTTGTTACAAGTAACAAACACAAAAAAGAAGGAGGGTAGATAAAGATGATAGATGTTTGACGAGAAAGAAGAAGCAAACCACACCAGAGCACCCGCCAACGCCAACCACCCACGAATAGAGCTGAAAATGCAAGTAGACAAAAAGTATGAGAAAAAGATTAAAGATAAAAGGGCACACAGGGAAATTGGCATGACTTTCAAATGGTTACCGTTTCTAAACGGGTGTGTGGATTATTACAAGAAAAAACAGAAAAATGAAAGCTACACACAGAATTTTATTCGGAAGAAAAACACACACAAAACACAACAAATTTGAGTTGTTACATACATATATATATATATATATATATATATATATATATATATATATCAAAACACAACAAATTTGAGTTGTTACATACATATATATATATATATATATATATATATATATATATATATATATATAAATAAAATATACTCACTCAATCTGCCGTTCCAAGAAGTCCACTCCTATGGTCTTCTTGTAGTCTCGAGTGAATATCCCTTTGCAATAACGCTGGATCATGCTGGACTTTCCCACGGCGCCATTCCCGACCACCACCACTTTGATGGCAACCTCCACCTCCTCCTCCCTCATGCTGGCGCCGTCTGAAGACGCGGACGAACCCAGAGCTACGAGACTATGCGCTCCTCTCCTCCCAACACAGAACTTAGATCAAAACACGAATTCCATGCACAATGAAAATACTATTATAATACATAGTGCCAGCCGGAGAAGTTTCAGTATTGGTGATGAGAATTGCTGTCAGCTTTCTTTACTAAAGAATTTCCAGCCTCTAAATACAAGTCCAGTGCCCGGCAACTAAGCTTAAAATCATTTCATTACGTTATAACACATCTCTGAAAGAAGTGACTCCGATTCTTTCCTTCAGTTAATGCACATCTTATTAGATCGGCACGAGACTCTCATGTAGTACTTCATACTTCCCCCTGAAATAGAGATCAAAAGTAAAAGGCGTTAAAATTTTACAAAAACATACTATAAGACTTTATTTGCTTATTAATAATATCATTTATTTTGTCCTTCCTCATTAGCAGGACCAGACAACAGAAAGTACAAAAAGTAGAACTTTAAAGTAAGATTATGATGAACTCTTTCTGAGCTAAAGGACCCTCCATAGTCTTGTCCTCATATAAAATAACTGTGCAGAAGGGACGACCCCCCCCCCCCCCCCCCAGAAGAAACAAACTTCTTCCTCCCTCTCCTAACTTCCCCCCCTCACTTCCATGCACATACAGGTCATATTTAATTACTTGATATCCTCCGCACTCTAAAAGATTGTGTAAGAATAGATTATTGTGTTCAGACAGGTCATATTTAATTACTTGATATCCTCCGCACTCTAAAAGATTGTGTAAGAATAGATTATTGTGTTCAGACAGGTCATATTTAATTACTTGATATCCTCCGCACTCTAAAAGATTGTGTAAGAATAGTAGTATAAGGTTTTACGGCGCTCGCAACTGCTAAGGTC
Source organism: Aplysia californica (assembly GCF_000002075.1). Classification (NCBI taxonomy): domain Eukaryota; kingdom Metazoa; phylum Mollusca; class Gastropoda; order Aplysiida; family Aplysiidae; genus Aplysia; species Aplysia californica. Next base: position 122,082 of record NW_004798463.1, read on the forward strand.
ATATGAGCGCTGTGTAAGAATAGATTATTGTGTTCAGACAGGTCATATTTAATTACTTGATATCCTCCGCACTCTAAAAGATTGTGTAAGAATAGATTATTGTGTTCAGACAGGTCGTATTTAATTACTTGATATCCTCCGCACTCTAAAAGATTGTGTAAGAATAGATTATTGTGTTCAGACAGGTCGTATTTAATTACTTGATATCCTCCGCACTCTAAAAGATTGTGTAAGAATAGATTATTGTGTTCAGACAGGTCATATTTAATTACTTGATATCCTCCGCACTCTAAAAGATTGTGTAAGAATAGATTATTGTGTTCAGACAGGTCATATTTAATTACTTGATATCCTCCGCACTCTAAAAGATTGTGTAAGAATAGATTATTGTGTTCAGACAGGTCATATTTAATTACTTGATATCCTCCGCACTCTAAAAGATTGTGTAAGAATAGATTATTGTGTTCAGACAGGTCATATTTAATTACTTGATATCCTCCGCACTCTAAAAGATTGTGTAAGAATAGATTATTGTGTTCAGACAGGTCATATTTAATTACTTGATATCCTCCGCACTCTAAAACATTGTGTAAGAATAGATTATTGTGTTCAGACAGGTCATATTTAATTACTTGATATCCTCCGCACTCTAAAAGATTGTGTAAGAATAGATTATTGTGTTCAGACAGGTCATATTTAATTACTTGATATCCTCCGCACTCTAAAAGATTGTGTAAGAATAGATTATTGTGTTATCAGAGTCAACACCTTTCATTACCAGTGTATGACCAATTTAAAAGAGCAGATTCTATTGGCTTGGGGTGACATCAACAGTAATCATCCATTAATTTGAGCACAAACCAAGACATTGTATGAAATATCAACAAATTTGCAGCCAACTTAACTCTTTTTTTTTTTTATGAAAAAGGAATCTTACGTTCTAGAAGCACACATAGATTGTGTACTGTATAGAGATCAGAAAATAAGAGTGGAGGAAAAATTTGGATACCAGTATATTATTCATATTGTGAATTTATTTTTCTTCAATAGCCACCAAGGAGTGAGCACTAGAGAAGTTAATTTTTGTTATTTAATCATAAACTATTAAAATTAAAAAAGAAAAGCTCCCAGAGGGAGCGGGGGATTCAGGAAAAGGACTGGCGCAGGAGAAGAAAACAAGAGCCCCCAAAACCTTTTTTCCTATCTGCCAAGACAAGAGCACAGTAAAGTGACTACAATAGTAAACAGTATGGGAATAACATGGCGTCTTAGCACCAACAGTAAGATCAAGGTGTCTCAATTTCAATTCCTAAGTGTACACATATATATATAAGCAAATGTAAATATTTGTGTAAAACAGATCAGGGGCTATTATAACAATGCCTGAGCATGAGATGGTAGTGAAAGTAAAATAATACCGAAGTCTATTCGTGTTCAGCGCATCAATATAGTAGAAAATAGGCTACAGGCTATTATTTAATCTTCCTTGCACTAGATCTACTGTCTCTCATACTCATCATCTCTACTCTGTAGTTTGACCCCCCAAAAGCAGCGCATCTGTGGTGAGGGAGTGAAAGCAAAAATTTCGGTGCATTTTCGGTAGTTCCCACCCCCCCTTATTTGAGCCTAGATCTACCGAGATCTATACGTTTGATACGCGGCGAGCTAAGATATCAAACCTAACAGCATAAAAAGTTCTGCAAAACATCAAATTATGGTAAAATTCAGGGGGGCATGAACCCCCAACTTATTTTTATTAGGTCAGGGGGGCAAGCCCCCCTGAAACCCCCCTACTCTTGGGGCCAATACCCGCAAATAACAATTGCAGGGTGGGAACTACCGAAAAAGCGCCAAAATTTCCCAGAAAACGGACACAGAATCTAGCTATGGCACGGGAGGGAAAGTAATAATACCGGGGAAAAAACACACAACTTTAAGTGAAAAACTCATAAAGTAGCCTGGACTTGGCCTTAGCCTAAGGTTGTCAACTTCAACTTCAGATTGAAGCTGAACTGTGAACTGAAAGTACAGTAACAGTGATGTAGGCCTACACTTGTCAGACTGCCCACCAAGACCAAGTGCTACAACCAGTATCAGTATCAGCCAGCATTATTTTATCACAAAATTCCTCGGATAACCCAGTTCACAACTGTCCCGAGGAATACACATCAAAAGAAACGGCACAGGAACAGTCAACGTTATTGTCCGTGCTAGCTAGACCTAGCGACACGGTTATGTACACCACCACCCCCACCACATCCCGCATCGGAATCACACTTCACTTCAAAAAAAAGTTCCGAGTCTGCTCGGCTCACAGGTGGAAACGGCTTTCCGATCATGAATAAACTGTCAAGGCAAATACTGTTTGCTGTGAGGTGAATGGGTTTCAAAAGAAACAATTTCTCCTAGATCTAGTCCGAGGACTGGAAAGACGCCTGCTGGACACACTAATCCGTCAATGATTCATTATTTACCTTTCTGTGCTGTTATCGCCGCCTCTCTGCCCGAAACTTTCTGCTTACTTCCCAAATGTTACTATTTACGTTCACTAGTTGTATTATTTTTATGCACAAGAGAGCTATACTTCCGCTTGGTGAAATGAGTGATGCGTGATTCCGTACGCATACGTGATTACATAGCGTCACAGCTGTTATACACCCGTCTCTATGCCTGATGCCTATCTTTTGGCTGTTCAGAGACTTCGTTCATAATTTGTCCGCTTGGTACACTTTTAAAAAGAATCTGACAAATTTGTTCTTTAATATTCTTCCTTCGCTTTTGCTGCCCAATTCCCCTTCTCCATCGTATAGGCTAAGAATTTTCCGGCATGTATTTGGTTTGGGCGGGGTGACAACTTCTCTCTAGGTGATGTTCGGAGGAAGTCAGGGAT
>NW_004798463.1:125085-127481 GCF_000002075.1 Aplysia californica
ATAGATTATTGTGTTATCAGAGTTAGTTAACACCTTTCATTACCAGTGTATGACCAATTTAAAAGAGCAGATTCTATTGGCTTGGGGTGACATCAACAGTAAACATCCATAAATTTGAGTAAACCTAGACATTCTATGAAATGTCAGCAAATTTGCAGCCAACTGAACTCTTTTTTTTAAATGAAAAAGGAATCTTACGTTCTAGAAGCACACATGCAGATTGTGTACTGTATAGAGATCAGAAAATAAGAGTGGAGGAAAAATATGGAAACCAGTATATTATTCATATTGTGAATTTATTTTTCTTCAATAGCCACCAAGGAGTGAGCACTAGAGAAGTCAATTTTTTTTATTTAATCATAAACTATTAAAATTAAAAAAGAAAAGCTCCCAGAGGGAGCGGGGGATTCGGGAAAAGGACTGGCGCAGGAGAAGAAAACAAGAGCCCCCAAAACCTTTTTTCCTATCTGCCAAGACAAGAGCACAGTAAAGTGACTAAAATAGTCAACAGTATGGGAATAACATGGCGTCTTAGCATCAACAGTAAGATCAAGGTGTCTCAATTTCAATTCCTATATAATCAGCAAATGTAAATATTTGTGTAAAACAGATCAGGGGCTATTATAACAATGCCTGAGCATGAGATGGTAGTGAAAGTAAAATAATACCGAAGTCGATTCGTGTTCAGCGCATCAATATAGTAGAAAATAGGGCTATATAATCTTCCTTGCACTAGATCTACTGTATACTCTCCTCTCATACTCATCATCTCTATACTACCTGTAGTTTGACCCCCCAAAAGCAGCGCATCTGTGGTGAGGGAGTGAAAGCAAAAATTTCGGTGCTTTTTCGGTAGTTCCCACCCCCCTTATTTGAGCCTAGATCTACATCGAGATCTATACGTTTGATACGCGGCGAGCTAAGATCATATCAAACCTAACAACTGCAAAACATCAAATTATGGTAAAATTCAGGGGGGCATGCCCCCCTGAAACCCCCCAACTTATTTTTATTAGGTCAGGGGGGCAAGTCCCCCTGAATCCCCCCTACTCTAAGGGCCAATACCCGCGAATAACAATTGCAGGTTGGGAACTACCGAAAAAGCGCCAAAATTTCCCAGAAAACGGACACGTAGTAGAATCTAGCTATGGCATGGCACGGGAGGGAAAGTAAGAATACCGGGGAAAAAAACACACAACTTTAAAGTGAAAAACTCATAAAGTAGCCTGGACTTGGCCTTAGCCTAAGGTTGTCAACTTCAACAAGACTTCAGATTGAAGCTGAACTGTGAACTGAAAGTACTAACAGTAACAGTGATCTAGAATCTAGATTAGATCTAGACCAAGGCAAGGCCTACACACACTTGTCAGACTGCCCACCAGGTGCTACAACTATATTATATATATATATCAGCCAGCATTATTATCACAAAATTCCTCGGATAACCCAGTTCACAACTGTCCCGAGGAATACACATCAAAAGAAACGGCACAGGAACAGTCAACGTTATTGTCCGTGCTGGTTAGGCCTAGCGACACGGTTATGTACACCACCACCCACCATATCCCGCATCGGAATCACACTTCACTTCCAAAAAAAAGTTCTGAGTCTGCTCGGCTCACAGGTGGAAACGGCTTTCCGAAGAATAAACTGTCAAGGCAAATACTGTTTGCTGTGAGGTGAATGGGTTTCAAAAGAAACAATTTCTCCTAGTCCGAGGACTGGAAAGACGCCTGCTGGACAGACTAATCCGTCAATGATTCATTATTTACCTTTCTGTGCTGTTATCGCCGCCTCTCTGCCCGAAACTTTCTGCTTACTTCCCAAATGTTACTATTTACGTTCTCTAGTTGTATTATTTTTATACACAAGAGAGCTATACTTCCGCTTGGTGGAATGTGTGATGCGTGATTCCGTACGCAAACGTGATTACATAGCGTCACAGCTGTTATACACCCGTCTCTATGCCTGATGCCTATCTTTTGGCTGTTCAGAGACTTCGTTCATAATTTGTCCGCTTGGTACACTTTTAAAAAGAATCTGACAAATTTGTTCTTTAATATTCTTCCTTCGCTTTTGCTGCCCAATTCCCCTTCTCCATCGTATAGGCTAAGAATTTTCCGGCATGTATTTGGTTTGGGCGGGGTGACAACTTCTCTCTAGGTGATGTTCGGAGGAAGTCAGGGATTGGAGGGGGACGAAATAGATTTGTTCGGAAAATAAAACAATGCCTTAAAGAAGTGGGTAGAGAAGGGATAAGAGAAAGAGGACAAGACTGATTAATAAATATACATAGAGAGGGGAGGGGAGGATCTCGAGAGAGAGGGAGGGGGAGAGGGGAGAGAGAGGGGAGAGAGAGATCGAGAGAGAGAGGGGGGGAGAGAGAGGGGAAAGAG
>NW_004798463.1:130741-131747 GCF_000002075.1 Aplysia californica
GATCGTCATTCTGCTCATTCGGAATTGTAACGGAAGCACATACGACACTAACCACAGAATGACTTCCTGGCCTAAAATTTCGGCAGTCTTTAGATTTGTTTGTTTGTTTGTTTGTTTGTTTGTTTGCTTGTTTGTTTTGGAATTGTAAGCACATTCAACACTAAACACAGAATGACTTCCTGGCCCAAAGTTTCGGCAGTCTTTAGAATTGTTTGTTTGTTTGTTTGTTTGTTTGTTTTTTAAATGCTGGCGTTTTTACTCCCCAATCGGTACAGTTTAGATTAGATCATGTAGGGGGCGGACTTTTGAACCAGCCTGTCAAACCAATCGGTACAGTTTAGATTAGATCATGCAGGAGGAGGACTTTTGACCCTGTCTGTCGGAACCAACCCGGGCTGAGAGGAATACAACATCCCAGGAGAGGTAGACCCTGAGAGTGGGTGGTTGGCGGGTGCTCTGGTGTGGTTGCTCCTTCTTTCCTACCAAACATCTATCGTCCTGATCTCTCCTCCTTCTTTTTTTATGTTTGTTACTCTCTTGTAACACCTCTAATCTCTAGGCTCTTTATTGATCTATTAATGTGGCCAAAGGATCTCAGATGTCTCTAACTGATGATTCTGATTATAGAGCTGTCACAACCTGCCATTTGGAGCACTTCTTTATAAATTGTTTTCCTCTCTGTCCTCGAGATTCTGAGTACTCTCGACATATATCCCTCTTTGGTGGCTTCCAGTCTTCTCTCTCTCTATGTCATTGTTAAGAGTCCAGCTCTCGCAACAGATCAAGGAACTGTCATTTACTTTTTTTTAATGGAGCTAAATACATCTAAACAGGTGACCGACGATGTGTTGGGAAAACTCCAGTCTAGTAGAGATGTATAGCAGCCTTTCTACTGCTACTCCTTCGCTTCTTCTTACTGCTGTCTTTCAGCCACACCCCTGATCTTCTGGTAGGAAAGATCTACACCTAGCCTTCTCGAACAAGGGCGAAAAATCTCGGAGGGCCC
>NW_004798463.1:133417-134293 GCF_000002075.1 Aplysia californica
AAAAAAAAAAACAAAACAAACAAAAAACAAAAGAAAAACTGCGGAAAATGTAACTGGATTTGAATGAGGCGTCCGCTGCAGTACATTTGCACTGCTGGCACAGGTGTGAAGGAAGACTTGTGTCATCAATAAATTCTCATGACACACTGGGCTACACCAAAGATCGTACATAAGAAGATAGTTAACTCGGCCAAAAAAGTGTCCGCGGAAGTCCGCGCATTGGTTCAGATCACAGAATTCTACACTTATAGAATGGCCACTGTACCACGTGACCTGTGAGGAATTCAGGACCGAAAACAATGGCGTCTTGAGGGCAAGATTTATCGTTTTCGGGAATAACCCTATATCTTTTAAAGCAAGAGCGGGTTTTACAAATGAGTGAAAAGTGGAACATAATTTACTGTCTAGACCTAGTTTGTATTGAGATCCAGAACTCACTGTGCAACCTGTACATTGGATTCTATGGTTCAGATGGCGCTGCAGTCTTTGTTTTGAAGTTCTCTTTCGTTTCTCCAGAAGAAGAAGAGGAATAGCCAAGGAGGTTACACTAAGCTCCTTGGGAATAGAACAGTTTGTTAGTTTCGCTTTTATCGTTTTTCACACAAGTAGGGTAACTCTGTTAGCAAAGTCCGCATTTTTTCGAAAAGGGCGCCACTGTATTTTTCTTAATTGGCTCAAAGAGGGGAGTGAACTGTTCTTGTTATTTACGATCTTTGGTTACACTCCCAGGCTGATCAGCAAGGAGGAAAAGAAGGGAGGACATGTTATACAAGATTATATACTCCAACAAACAAGTCTTAGTTAGCAGTTATTATGGTTAACAGGCAGTGTAAATTCTTCTTTCTCTCCCCCCTTCTCCCCCCCCTCTCTCTCTCT
>NW_004798463.1:137146-138331 GCF_000002075.1 Aplysia californica
GAAAATGGCCGCTAAAAGTTAGTTATTTCCTTAGCTTAAGAGTCCGTGGTAACTGAACATTTACATTTTCTGTGTCTTTAATCAACGTTTTTCAGAAAAATCCTCACAGAAATGAATTCTTTAATGGGCATGGAAGGTGTTGAGCCAAAAAAATAAAAATTCAATAAAAATTCACAAACCTGCGGAAAAATGCAAGTTTCTTCATTTTGATTATTTTGACGGGGCGCGCTTGGTTTTGTAGGATAACGGGCTCGGTGACATTCGTAACCGGTGTCCAAACCCTTTTTCTTTCCTGTTTTTTTTAAAAATGACATACAAGCACGACTCCTAGCCAAAAGTTACTCTTAGGCTACGTCTTCATTTCTCTGTCTATATCTTCTTGTGAAGTTTAGAATTTTGAACTTGGCATGTTTCGACCAAGTTTGACTAAATGCGACTAAATTCGATTGAGACCTTCAAATCAAACATATCTTTTAAGGTCGCGAGTCGAATCGGTTTTATTGAGCCAAAAATAAACAGTAGGTTCTGCTCCTCTATGGAGGAAAATCTAGGTAGCCCTACTCCAAGACCCCATCAAATGATGATGAATTCGATTGTCAGTGTGTTCTGGGTACTATTTTCATGAAACATATCAAGTCTTGACCATTACACTGCGTAAATAGGGGCTCTCGTGGTCTAGAAGTACGGTGTTCGCCTCTCATTCAATAGGTCTTAGGTTCCAAACCTGACAGCGACAGAGAATTTTTTTTCTGACTTTATGTTCTCCCCTTTCACCTCCTCTACTGTTCTCCAACAATGTTCTGTCGTCAGCTTTCGTGTCCCGTTTCTGTCCCCACCCCCTCACCTCATTTGCCCCCTCCCCTGGGCTTCTGACTCTTTCTGCAGCCTTTCTACTGCTACTCCTAGGTCCTTCTTACTGTTGTCTTTCAGCCACGCCCCTGATCTTAGGGTAAGTAAGATCTAGCACCTACCCATCTCGGATAAGGGCGAAATAAATCTTGGAGGTCCTGTGTGCAAGTTGCACACGTTAAAGATCCCTTGGTGGTCCTAATATCGATAAGAGTAGGCTTCGGCCGCCACCCGGGCAAAATTCCAAATTGACTCCCCCCAAACTGAACATTCCTAAGGTGTCCGTCGCCCTCATATGACCGTAGGAAATTGAGAGCGCTATAAAACACTTACCAC
>NW_004798463.1:141705-143128 GCF_000002075.1 Aplysia californica
AATACAAGTCAAGATATTTGCGAATGAAGGAGGTGGGGGTCACCTGTTTTCAGAGGTAAAATTAGTGAGAAAATGGCAGCCAAAGATTAGTTATTTCCATAGCTTAAGAATCCGTGGTAACTGAACATTTACATTTTCTGTGTCTTTAATCAACGTTTTTCAGAAAAATCCACACAGAAATTAGTTCTTTTATGGGCATGAAAAATGTTGAGCCAAAATACAAAAATTTGACAAAAATTCACAAACCTGTTGAAAAATGCAAATTTCTTCACTTTGATTATTTGGACGAGAGCCTGATTCCACCACGCTGCCTCACAAAGTGTAATGATTGAGGGTGGGGGGAAATGTTACATGTATAATTACACTCACAACGTCTCTAATAGTGTTATCGCTGCGTTTCAGTTCGCAGACCGAGCCAGCCAAAGGTACGAGGTTCCAAAGACTCTGAATTTCCCGGACCGCACGGTTCTCAAGAGTCGGTACAGGGTACAGACCGCCAGTTTCAACCCTTTCTCCATTAGAATCACGCGGAAAGAGACAGGGACAATTATGTAAGTGTGTGTGTGTGTGTGTGTGTGTGTGTGTGTGTGTGTGTGTGTGAGAGAGAGAGAGAGAGAGAGAGAGAGAGAGGGTGCTCAAAGAATATGTTGAAAACGATGGATAAAAGCTTATCAAAAGTTGCGCAAAAGCGTGTTAAAATTATGTAAAAAGCTTGTTGAAAGTGTCTGAAAAAGTGTGATAAAAGTGGGTAAAATGTTTGTTAAAATTGTCTCAAAAAGTGCAATAAAAGCTTGTTAAGTGGCTCCAAAAGTGTGGTAAAAGTCTATTGAAAGTTGCGCAAATTGTGGGCTAAAATTCTGTAAAAAGCTTTTTGAAAGTTTCGCCAAAAGTTTATTGAAAGTGGTGCCAAAAATTTGTTGAAAATTTCACCAAAAGTTTGTTGAAAGTGGCTGAAAGTGGTGCCAAAAGTTTGTTGAAAGTGACGCAAAAATCAACTAGTACAACTCCTGCTCTCACCGTCTGCTCTCAGCTTCGACACCGGCGTGGGTGGCCTGGTGCTGTCTGACCAGTTCCTGCAGATCTCCACCCTGTTGCCTAGCAACCGCGTCTACGGTCTGGGGGAGAACAAGCATAGGACCTTCCGACATGACCTCGGCAGTAACAGGACGTGGCCCGTCTTTAACAGGGACCAGCCTCCCAGTGTGAGTGTATTTGTCTGTTTGTTTGTTTGTTTGTGTGTGTGTGTTTGTGTGTTTGTTTGTTCATCAGTAACAGGACGTGGCCCGTCTTTAACAGGGACCAGCCTCCCAGTGTGAGTGTATTTGTCTGTTTGTTTGTTTGTTTGTGTGTGTGTGTTTGTGTGTTTGTTTGTTCATCAGTAACAGGACGTGGCCCGTCTTTAACAGGGACCAGCCTCCCAGTG
>NW_004798463.1:143960-145827 GCF_000002075.1 Aplysia californica
AGAGAGAGAGAGAGAGAGAGAGAGAGAGAGTGACTGAGTGAGTGAGTGAGAGAAAGAGAAAGAGAGAGAGAATGAAACAACGAAAGAAAGAAAGATATAATACGCTAACTTTCCCGTGTCTTTGTCCTTCCCATATCCTGACACACGTGTAAAAAAACTCGTGACAGTTCGCTACACACTGGTCTGAGACAGCGCACGTGACATATCGAGGCCTTGTCGACCTATAAGAGACGCTCCCTAAGAACGTGTTATCTTTGTGTGGCTTTGACGCCTCGTCAAGAGTGCTCCTGTCTTCCTTTTTGGATAAAATCAAAATAATCTTGAAGGAGAAGACAAAATATCTATGAAGTAGGCCTATGACCCTTCAAACATCAGCTAGAGAAAAACAGAAATTAGGTCAAGATGGATGCAGCTCTGTCGACAGAGGTGTCATTTTTCACGATAAATCCGGTCGCCCAAATGAATGAATAGTCCTGATTTTGCCCTTCACGTTATTCTCTACATAAAATAGTCTGAATACAAAATGTGTTAGACACTTATGATCCGAAAATTTTGAGTCTCCAAGCGCGCCTTAATTTCTACAGGGATCCGAAAACGTCAAGATTTGTTTTTCATAGCCAGCTGGCATTGCTGATGTGATTACGCTAAAACAAATTATGTGAGGCACACTGATAACATTTTAATGAGTTACTTCTCGCAATTCACGAATGGACATATCGAAAGAAAATCTGCTCACGGCTCAAACTGACTGATAGGTTTTCAACTGATTCCATTTTCTTCAAGATGAACATGCGGTCTTTGATTGTTTCACACCAATACATTGTACAAACTAAATCTATAAATTCGACGTATCTAATAACAATAATAATAATAATAATAATAATAATAATAATAATAATGATAATAATAATAATAATAATAATAATAATAATAATATATGTCAGTATTAATCAGCATAAGTATTAATACAAACGTGTCTCTGTGTCCTTGACCCTTGACCTAATGGCACGTAGGCGTACCGGATACTAGAACGTCTGGAGAACTTTGCGAAACAAGTTTTTCAAAAATATTTATCACAATTTTGTACTTCGATGGCTGTTTTTCACGTACTCATATGTGGGGGTAAAGACGGTTATCTTTGGCGAAATGTGTCTCGGCGTGGGAGAATCAGGCGCTCGTCACTTTTGGGGCATACTATGGAGTTATTGGTATTGTCTAAAAGCGTGTTTATTTGTCTTGATTTTGATGACAAATTACCCATCCATCTTGAGTAAAAGTAAAGATTTTTGCAATTAGAAGAGGCTGTGGTTAGTGGGAAAGGGGGAGGGGAAAGGTGACGGAAGGGGAGGGGGCGAATCACATGGTGCCAGACGTAAAATTAGCGAGAAAATGGCCGCCAAAGTTGGGTGACTCTCAAAGCTTGAGAGTCCTTGAAAACTACAAATTTACATACTTTGTTGTGCCTTTGATTAACGTTTTTCCCAGTAGCACTCATATCGGACTGTCTTTAACTGTGCATAAAAGGGGGGACCAAAAAACTCACAAACAAACAAACAAACCAACAAACAAAAAACAGATAAACAAACAAGCAAGCAACATCAGCAACGACAACGACAACAACAACAAACCCAATGAAAAGTACCCATCAGGCGAGAAAATGTACCTAGTTTCCTTCAATTTCATTAGTTTGAGCGTATGATTCCACTACGAAGCCACTCTAACGTTCTCTTAGTCATCTAGTCACCGTGTTTGAAGCAGCTAGAAAAAGACAGAACGGTGTCTTCGAGTATTCTTCACCTTATCTGTTGTGAAATGTCACTCCTCTCCCTTCTCTCTCTCTCTCTCTCTCTCTCTCTCTCTCTCTCTC
>NW_004798463.1:149678-151532 GCF_000002075.1 Aplysia californica
CGATGACGTAGCCCTGTTCTTTTAAATCAGCTACCTTCACCTATCCCGTAGACTGGATGTCTGTTTGTCAGTGAGTGTTTGATCTTCACCTTCACCTATCCCGTAGACTGGATGTCCGTCGGGTGCTTTTGAAGATTTGGCCACCAGCTTCCTCCACTCCTTCCGGTCTTCAGCTTTTCTGAGCGAGTCTTTGAGTTCCAGGCCTGTCCATTCCTTGATGTTGCCCTCCCAACTCTTCTTCGGTCTGTCTCTGCTCCTTTTTCCCTGGACGCTGCCTTGCTGGATCATCTTGGCAAGGCCGGGTGAACGGGTGAGGTGTCCATACCATTGCAGTTTGCGTTTCCTGACCAAAGTGAGAAGGTCAACCAGCATATGGTCTACTTTAATGTTTGATCCATTGTTTGACTTCATCATTTTGTGATGTGATCTTTGTACGAGATGCCAATGATTTTTGGAAGCATCTCATCTCTACATCTTTTTGTCACATAACGATTGTTTTTTTTCTCCCCTCCCAGAGTACAGTGTCACCCCCAACATCTATGATCCTGTGACATAACAATCGGTTTTTTCTCCCCTCCCAGAGTACAGTGTCACCCCCAACATCTATGATCCTGTGACATAACAATCGGTTTTTTCTCCTTTCCCAGAGTACAGCTTCACCTCCCGTCCCTCGCTGACCTACCGTACTGTGGGAGGTATCCTGGACATGTATGTCTTCCTGGGCAATTCCATGGAAGAGGTGGTGCAACTTTACAATAAGGTAAGAATACTCTACATTTATTTACTGTCGCCATCATCATCATCGTTGTCGTCGTCGTCGTCTTCTTCATCATATCATGATCATCATCATCATGATCATCATCATCATCATCATCATCATCATCATCATCATCATCATCATCATCATCACCAAGACCACCCATCCCAGAGTTCCAGTACTACAAACAGCACCACATTCCCTTCCACCATTCCCACAGTATCACAAACAACCTCTTTTTGACTTTTCTCTTGACCGCTGTTGACTACCCTTTGTTGACCTCCGTTGATCTCTGTTTATCTCCTTTGACCTCTCTATTTACGTATATGTCGACATCTCCTTTCTTTTTGTTTTACCTCATTTAACCTCTGCTGACCTTTGTTAACCTCTGCTGATCTTTGATAACCACTGTTAACCTCTGTCTGTTGATCTCTCCGTTAACCACTCTATTGACCTCTGCTGATCTCTGTTGACCTCTGTTGACCTCTGTCGACCTCTATTAACCTCTCTGTTGACCCCTGTTTCCCTCCTCCACCCTACCCCCCCCCACCTCTCAGGCTATCGGCCTCCCCGTCATGCCCCCGTACTGGGGCCTGGGCTTTCACCTGAGCAGGTACGGCTTCCGGAGCACTTTCGAGGTCAAGGAACAGGTGAAGCGTATGGAGGACAACCGCATTCCTTTTGTGAGTACAGGGGGCTTTTTGTTGGGTATTGTCTTGTTGGATATTTTTGGGGGGGTTTGTTTGTTTGTTTGTTTGTTTGTTTGTTTGTTTGTTTGTTTGTTGTATAATGCCTCTGTGTTACACCTCCATCTTCAATATTGTTTGTTTGTTTGTTTGTTTGTTTGTTTGTTTTTGTTTATTTATTTTTTGTTGTATAATGTCGCTGTTTCGTCTCCATCTTCAATATTGTTTGTTTGTTTGTGTGTTTCTTTCTTTCTTTCTTTCTTACGTAATGTCACTAGGTCTATGTATCACCTCCATCTCCATCGGTATGATTTGGAGCTGCGCTTCTTGCCAACATGGATAAACCTTTAGTTTGCCCTTTCCTGATCTAACAAACACGATTTACACAGAAAAGATTTATCATTGTAATAA
>NW_004798463.1:153707-154791 GCF_000002075.1 Aplysia californica
CGTCAGCCTCATCTCTCTCTCCTCTCTCTCTCTCTCTCTCTCTCTCTCTCTCTCTCTCCCTCTGTCATGCTCTAGAGTTCCCACCAAGGCAACACTACAAACTTAAAACTACATGTATGTTAGCGCTATTCTGTTCCCAACAAGACACGTCTCTGCAGTTCAAATCCATATTCATTGATGCTGTGATGTTCCCAGGTTTGGCCAGACGGCAAAGTGATCTTCCCAGACTTCATGCAGAAAAAAGCCGGGGAGCTGTGGCGTGATAACATCATACGTCACCGGAACACGCTCATCTTTGACGGACTCTGGATCGTAAGAACAATCTTGTTTGACCGTTATGCGGGGTGCCCACTACTGCTGAATCGGGCCGATTGCCCCACTCTGTCGCCTGAAACTTGTTCACTTGTCTTTATTTGGATGAAAAAACTATCCATTTCTCTTGAATACAAGTCGAGATATTTGCGAAAGAATGAGGTTGGGGTAACCTGTTTTCAGAGGTAAAATCAGTGAGAAAATGGCCGCCAAAGATTAGTTATTTCCTTAGCTTAAGAGTCCGTGGTAACTGAAAATTTGCAATTTTTTTGTGCTTTAATCAACGTTTTTCATAAAAATCCACGCAGAAATGAGTTCTTTAAAGGGCATGAAAGATGTTCAGCCAAAAAATAAAAATTGAATAAAAATTCACAAACCTGCGGAAAAATGCAGGTTTCTTGACTTTGATTATTTTGACGAGAGCCTGATTCCACCACGCTGCCTCACTTTGTTTTTGAGGCGACCGAGTTGGCGGACCGGCCGATCCCATCCGTAGTGGGCTCCCAGCATTAACTCCAATGTCACATTCCTGTTTAGCCACCAACTTACATTTTAATGTGAACATTTTATGTGAAGTCCTGAACTTAAATGTGAAATTCTTGTATAGTCCTTACATTTTTATAAGCATCTCATTATGATTTCGTTCCGTATAAGTATATTATTTTAAAAGATTAGTATTCATTATTTCCCTAGAGCGGGTGGTTGGCGGGTGCTCTGGTGTGGTCTGCTTTTTCTTTCCTACCAAACATCTATCGTCCTTATCTCCCCTTCT
>NW_004798463.1:155615-156997 GCF_000002075.1 Aplysia californica
CCCCCACTCCGTACCCGCGTTCACAGGACATGAACGACCCTTCCAATTTCGGCACAAACGAAGAGAGAGCCTTCAACTGGCCGGTAGATGACAAGCCCTACTGGACACTCAAATGTCCGGTCAGCAAATATGATGACCCGCCTTACAGACCCAGTAAGAGACTTTGTTAGATCACTAACAACCATATGTGAGACGTGCTGACAAAATGAGTTACTTTTCACAATCCACAAATGAAGATATTCGCCAAAAATCGACACTAGGGTCAAAATTGTAGATTTTTTGTTTATGCCATATTCTTTAAATATAACATGATTTTTATTATTTCATACTTCTAAACTGTAAAAACTTCACCAATAAGCGTGCTGTATCTATTTCAATAAGACTGGATTCCGATAAACAACTCATTTTGTCAGGACCCTTCACATATGGTCGCTTTTAAGCACAAGGGCGGGTAATGAGATGATGAGTGCTATATCGAATCCTAGATTCTACTCTAAGTCTATCAACGTTGTGTTCAATACTTAGTTTCGAGCGGGGAACGATGTGTGTGGGTCGTACAGGTCCGGAGCTCCATCCACTGCGTCGACCCACCAGTAGCGTCGATCCCTGCTCAGCCAAGATTTAAGTCGCTGCTCGGAAGGTCGGTCCATATTTCGCGTCTCTTCATAATACTCCCCGTGCGCCTTTATTCTCCTACACCCATTAGGCTACACTGAGTTTGTTCACTCATTTCACGTGCATGTGGCTTGCCACGTAATCACAGCGAATTAGACCACGTGGGCTATCCCGAAAAATACTGTTTTGAAAATATCGAAGGTAAAGTTTTTGCCCCTTGTTCAGTTTCTTTAAAAGACAAGGAGAGTTTTCTCTATAACCAAACAAATCTACACACCAATGAAACCAACCTTCTCCTGCCTATAGGTAGAGCAATGTCCACTTTTGGTGTAGGTCAAGATTTCTGGAAATCCCCGAAATCTGAGTTAGCCCGCTTGTCCTTAAAAGCGACCATATTATCTTAAGGAAGCTAAGGCAAAAGTATCTTTAAAACAAAAAAAACGTGGGTCGTCCTTATCCCTCCTACTCCTATTCTATGTATTTAACTTTTTTTTATAACACTTCAAATTTTTGGCACTCAGATTCATAGCCTATTTATTGTGATGCAAGTGCTGTAAAACTTTCACTGAAACGAAATTAAAACCAAATGTTTTGTTACTGTTTCTGAAATAATTAGGAACAGAGGCCGATTCTCCACTGCCTTCCTTTCCCTGCCTTTCACACCCCCCACCCCCAAACAATCTTTCCCCCTTGTATTTGTATCTCTTTAAGTCTATTTCTCCTCAATATCTGTCTTAATCTCTTTCTCTCTATCACTCTCACCCACC
>NW_004798463.1:161334-162635 GCF_000002075.1 Aplysia californica
ATTGGGGGAAGTTCTGGTTTTATTCTGTTCAAGTGAAAGTTGAACTGTATATGTTCTGTCGTAAGCGGAAGATCGTGGTCTATTTCTTTCTCTGTCTTCAGTCTTCAGAGTATCCTTCACACCCTGGATCCAGATCTTCTTTGGTCTTCCTCTTGCCTTGTACCCTGATATCCTTTTGCTGTACGAAAGCTAGTGAGCAAGCTAGTGAGGTGCTATGCGTGTCAGATGTCCAAACCACCTGATTGTTTGCCTCATAATGTAGGGGAGAACAGGTGTTGTTCCCACCGTTTCTCTGGTCCTGGTGTTTCTGATCATGTTGGAGACAAAGGTGAGAAAGGATACCCTCAGCAACAAACGTCAGACAGAGATCTCTAGGAACGAGCAAATCTTCATCCTAATATTTCCATTGCCTTTCTCACCCCGCATCAGGGTATAGACCACGAGAAAAGACTTTCTACCTTTTCCAATATTAGGCCAGCCTCTTGGTATAATTCCAAGAAGGAGTAGGTGTACGGGTTCAAAGATTCTATCAACACTATTGAGTTGTTTTAACTCATTGCTGACGGCCTATGAGAATACTCGTATCCAGAAAACCTGCTCCAGTCCATCATTTCTAAGTTTTAAAAAAAAACTATTCTAGAACTATTATAGAGTTACCGTTCGTGCACTTCCGTGCCCTCATTGCCCGCTAATTGTGTAGCTGTTTAGAGGGAAAGTTGTCGCAGTTTTAGTGTGGGTACCTGGATCTGTGGGTGTGGCTGGAGGCAGCCTAGGTGGGTGTGTCTGCTCATGGAGGCAACTCAGGTGGAAATGGGTATAACGAGACGGGACCCCCGAATGTAACACCAGTCTCGAGTGGGACAAAGTTGATGGGTTGAGAGCTTTGAAAACTCCCTAAAACGACCCCCAAGTTCAAGAACGCCCTGTCCGGGAAAGGAACCAGCGCTATCAGTTCCTTGGAGCAGCAAGTTACCTTCCTCCACTAATCACTATTTCCTTCATCTAAAACGACCCCCAAGTTCAAGAACGCCCTGTCCGGGAAAGGAACCAGCGCTATCAGTTCCTTGGAGCAGCAAGTTACCAACTGAGCTAACTTTACGTTTTACTTTTATCCGCCGATCGTCCATGTTGAACTGAGCAGTAGCGTGTGGCTTTACTTTACTTTACTTTTATCAGCCGCTTATACCTTTTGGGTGTCGCGGGAAGAAAGAGACGTTTCTCTGTCGCCAGCCGGAGAGCTTGGATCAGGGGGAGGCCGTGGGTGGTTAATGTTTCCTGACTCCATCTGTCTTTCTCGGTCG
>NW_004798463.1:163903-165389 GCF_000002075.1 Aplysia californica
ATCATCATCATCATCATCATCATCATCATCATCATCATCATCATCATCATCATTGTGGGTAGCAGGGAATAAAAAAAGGGTTTGAGACTTTGTAGATTTTTCAAATTTAATAGAGGTGCAACGTTTCACCCTGTAAAGGGCTTCGTCAGGAACACGATCCAAAAAAATAATATACAATCTAACGACTACAAGCTATAGCAATAAATGTGCGCGCATACACTTCATAATGTCATCATCTTCATCATCATCATCATCATCATCATCATCATCATCATCATCATCATCATCATTAAAAAGAGAAGTCATAGAGAAAGAAGAGGGGAAAACACCTGAAGACAAATCTAACGCACACTGTTGTTGTTGTTTATTTTTCCTATGTGTCCAGCGCCCTGAGCGAGGCAGAGATGTCGCGCGTGGACTGTTGGCCTGAGAGACTGGGGGGTCATGACCTCCCCACGATGTACTCATGCCGCGCGCGGAACTGTGTGTGGGATGAGCACGTCAGTCACCCGGATGTGCCTGTCTGTTACTTCCCTCACAACAATACTGGGTAGGTTTGTGTGTGGTTATGTGTGTGGTGTGTTGTTGTTGTTGTTGTTGTTGTTGTTGTTGTTGTCGTTGTTGCAATTTTGATGTACGCGTCTGTTACTTTCCTCACAACAATACTGGGTAGGTTTGGTGTTTTGTTTTATGGTTATTGTTGTTGTTGTTGTAGTAGTTGTTGTTGTTGTTGTTGTTTTGTTGTGGACGTACCCGTGTTCTTAACCTAGAATAAACACATACAAACAAACAAGCAAACAATGAAACAGACTCACAAATAAATAAATCCTCAGCCAAACAAACAAACAAACAAACTTAAAAACCACCCCTCAAGCAAGCAAATAAACAACGAACAAACAGACAAACAAATCCACAAACAAACAAACAAAACCCCCACAAACAACGAACAAACAAACAAGCAAACAAACAAACAAACCAACACCCAAACAAACCTGTCCTGTCTCCCGGCCAGGTACACAATGTCCAGCCTTGACCCCGACGGCCCTAATGCCTACAAAGCTGTCCTGAGAAGAAAGGGCAAAGGTCCCTTTGGCAAAGACTTCCCACTGGCGGAGTTTCGGGTGGAGGAGTATGGCGAGAACGTCTTGAGGGTGATGGTGAGTGGGTGACGGTGACGGTGAGTGAAAGAATGAGGGTGACAGTGACGGTGAGTGGGTGAGAGTAACGGTGAGTGGTGGAAGAGTATGGAGAGAACGCCTTGAGGGTGACGGTGAGTGGGTGAGAGTGAGTAAGTGAGGGCGACGAGAGGAGTATTGAGAGAACGCTTTGAGAGTGACGGTGAGTGGGTGACGGTGACGGTGACGGTGACGGTGAGTAGTTGAGGGTTGGGCTAAGAGCAATTTATATTTAAAAAATGAAAGAGCGCCGTCCCATAGCAAGCCCTCTGTCTTGTGTTGCAGATAGACACCGTGTCCCACAACAGATT
>NW_004798464.1:0-1157 GCF_000002075.1 Aplysia californica
GGATCTGCCAATCGGTGACACGGACATCGGAGACGTGGAGGAATTACAGGAGAGAGGTTGTGACGTCATACATGGACGGGTCCACCAGAAGGAGACGGACTTTGAGTCGGAGCCCATCTATACAGGGGGAGGGGAGGAGGGAGAGGAGGAGGTGGAGGAGGGAGCGGAGGAAACGATGGGGGAAATGTTCCCTGAGGCGAGCGAGGAGGGAGGGAAAGAAGGAGAAAACCGGAGAGATAAAGAAGGAGGGAAGAAAGGAGAAAGTGGAGAGATAGAAGAAGGGGGAAAAGTAGAAAGCCAAGAAACGGAAGGAGAGAGTGAGGGAATAGAAGGAGAGCTTGTGGATGGGGAAGAAGAGAGAGAGAACAACAGACGTGCTCCAACAGTGCAGGGTTTGGGCGGTGACGAGGAGATAGACCCGACAGAAGCGGCCGTTGAGGGAAACTCGGAAGTCGCTCATGAAGACATTCAGGGAGGGGAGGTGCCGAAAGATACAGATGACCACAGCGAGGGGGGTAAGGAAGAGAAGGATGAGGTGCAAGGGGGAGGAGAGTTAGAGGGAAAGAAAAGGAGTGAGAGAAGAGAGAGAGGAGGGGAGGAAGACACAATGGTGTCGAGTCTGGCGCTGTCAGATGAGGAAGGGGACACCACCGGGGGCGGTGAGGTGGAGGGGAGAGAGATGACACAGTCCGTGGTCTAGTGGTTAGGCTCTCGGACTCGCAACTGTAAGGTCTTGAGTTCGAATCCGATCTTGTTAGGGGCCCAAAGTTGTGTCCTTGGGAGAGGCACTTTACCTGAATTTTCCTCATTTTCCCTTTTGGAATGGGCATCCAGCTGTAGACAGCTAAAGATCTCGTCAGTTTGTTAGCGTTGAAGGTGTGAAATCTGCAGCTTGCAGTGTATGCTTCCTGGCAAGCCGAGAACGTTTGTGAGTGCTCTCAGAGGGTCTGCTAGGGTAATGATAGTTGGGAGGCACATACAGTATGCTGTACAAAATGAGTATGCGTTATGTACACGGAATGTGAGGAGAGGAGAGGTAAGGGGAGGAGAGGTGAGGTTAGGATACCGAAGCTCGTACATAACAAGATAGTTCACTCCTCTCTTTGAGCAAAGATCATACATAACAAGATAGTTCACTCCTCTCTTTGAGCAAAGAT
>NW_004798464.1:2044-3095 GCF_000002075.1 Aplysia californica
GTACATAACAAGATAGTTCACTCCTCTCTTTGAGCAAAGATCGTGTATAACAAGATAGTTCACTCCTCTCTTTGAGACAAATAAAAAACTGTCCTCAAAATCCGGTGGCGCCCTCTTTGAAAAAGTGCGGACTTTGCGATAAAAGTTTCTCTACTGGTGTGAAAAATAATAAAAGTGAAACTAACAAACTGTGCTATATTCCTATTCTTCTTCCGGAGAAACGAAACAGAGCTTCAAAACAAAGACTGTAGCGCCATCTGAACCAATGCGCGGACTTCCGCGGACATTTTTTTTGGCTGAGTGAATTTTCTTGTTTTGAACGATCTTTGAGGATACTAAAGAGAAGGAGGTTGGAGTAACTCCCAAATTTCCTAATGAAACCCTCCCTCAGGATTTTCCAAATTGAATGATTCACCTGTCTCTTTCAAGTGATGTCATGTGATGTGTGTGTGTTGTGAAACTCTGTATAACCAAGTTGATATTATGTATAAATAATAAATGTATAACTTTTCACGTGTAAAAATACATCAACTGTTTTAGATTGGTTTGAGCTGTAGCTATGTCGTAAAATGAACCTGTTTGCTCTGACTATTGTTGCAATATGGACGGATTTTCTTACCTTTGACAATGTCGTTTTTTTTTAACGAATGCTGATCTATACACAGTTAGGATTGTCTCTGCGTGTAATAAATTTGGTGGATCATGGGAATCTAAAACAAACCGGAGTACGTTTTGATATGTTGTCAAACTATCACATTTACAATTTTTTTCCAGACGTCAAATTTGTTGGTGGTTGGCGGGTGTTCTAACGTGGGTTG
The DNA here is from genome assembly GCF_000002075.1 of Aplysia californica. Lineage (NCBI taxonomy): Eukaryota > Metazoa > Mollusca > Gastropoda > Aplysiida > Aplysiidae > Aplysia > Aplysia californica. Next base: position 2,863 of record NW_004798464.1, read on the forward strand.
CTCCTTCTTTCCTATCAAACATCTATCGTCCTTATCTCTCCTCCTTCTTTCCTATCAAACATCTATCGTCCTTATCTCTTCTCCTTCTTTCCTATCAAACATCTATCGTCCTTATCTCTTCTCCTTCTTTCCTATCAAACATCTATCGTCCTTATCTCTCCTCCTTCTTCCCTATCAAACATCTATCGTCCTTGTCTCTCCTCCTTCTTCCCTATCAAACATCTATCGTCCTT
>NW_004798464.1:6651-9135 GCF_000002075.1 Aplysia californica
GTGTAGAAGCTCTAAAAAGACTTGATTGAGATTCTTTGACAGCATAAATAAATCAAATGGACTTGAGGAACTGCAGCTTTGGGAAAAGATAGAGGGAAAGAAGAGTCGAGGTTTGAGTAAAACAGAAGCACATCGACACGGTAATGGGCCTTTAGTGCTGGGAAAAGGTTAGACAGACAGCAACAACAGAAAGTAAAAAAGCAGGACCTTTCAGTGGCACCCTCCAACAACCCGCTAAGAGCAGAGGAAGACAGTGAACAACATAAACAGATGGTCTGAACAACTTTGAGACAAACAGCGCAATGAGAAAAAAGAGAAGACAAACAATAGGAAGGAGTGGGGTACCGTGAACGTCAGTGTTTACTCCAGACCCGACACCTGGAGAAGCATCTTGTGCCTACTAGGCCGTAAAGCAAGAGACGTGTCAAAGAGAACAGAACTCGTTTTTGCCTCATTACCAAGTCAGTTTATACTTGGCGGAATCAGTTGATTGTAGAGCTTAAACGTTAGGATGTCATTTCTATGTCGTCTCATAGGTATTTGTGCATCCTTTCCTTTCTGTTGAGCGACTGACTGAAAGCATTTGCTTGTTCATCTTTAAAGACGACGCATTCTGCTACAGGGTATGGAACTATTTAAGTTTTTAGTTTATTAAGATTTTACAGCACCTGCAAACCAAATAGGTTTTACAAGTACCAAAGACTAGAGGTGTTTCTAGATATTTACATACAAAGAAAAGAAGAAGGAGAGATAAGGCCAATTGAGGTTTGATAGGAAAGAAGGAACAACTCATACCAAGGCACCCTGCAACCAACGATCGTAAAATTGTCATTGGCTAACTTCGGAAAAAAATTCCTCAAAATAACAAAAACAAAGCAAGCGATGACCAACAACACAGCTCACCGACACAGAAAGAACAAAAACATCCACTATTTGAAAAAATCTTCCGTACTTTATTCCGTCATCAATACAAGTAACAAAAATAACAAAATGAAATTCAAAGAAAACGCCCACCAAAATATATTTTACAAAAAGAAGAAAATCTTTAACCACTCCCCTCCCCCCCAAGAAACATAGAAATTAAAAGAGGAACAACTTTATTAAACACCCCCCCCCCCCAATCTCTTATTTCCATAACCACACATGTACAAAAAATACACTGCACTTATAATATGGCAAAACCACTCTTCCTAACCTCCCCTCTGCACCCTTCCTCATACAAAACTCCCCCCTCCCAATCCGGTAGTAGATCCCAGTAAAGATATCGTCCTCTCGTTTGACTTTATGAACTACACTCCAGGATTTCACTGCTTCTACAATCACATCCAGATCTGTTGTTCTTGGTCAGTTCCTGGATCACCCCCTGTGACGTCACCTTGTCCACTCAGCCGGAAATGGACATCGGGAAGGTGAAGCAGACGTCATTGACCGCACCGTCCAGCCTCCACATGACGATCACGTTGATCTGATGAGGAGAAATAACAACACAATAGTCCTGTAAATATCTCATACCTACACAAGGTGGCAGTTAAATTGTCGATTTGCTTCTATTTACTCTAACCAATAAATAAATAAACGAAAAGGTCGGGGGGGGGGGGGGCATCATAAGCTGAGATACATAAGTCTGAAACACAATACCGACGTCTGTGGTTTAGTAGTTCTATGTCTTGCCGTTGTATGTGAAAGGCGTCAGTGTGATTCTCGTGTTGGGGAGTTCTCTATGGAGTATCTACGTTTGCCTGCTGGGTTATTGGGTCATATTCAGCCTGGGTCGGCAATGACAGACAGAGCCGAAGCAGCTCGCCTTGTAACAGATCTAACCCAAGTCGATGGGAGCGTAACACAGCCGTATGTAATTGGGAAACATTTGGAGACTATAACGAACTTTCTTCTTTGGGGGGGGGGGGGGGGGAGGATCCCCTTATATATCCACTTACAAACACATTCAGGGGTGCAGTTTACAGGAAAAAAACGTTGATCAAAGACAGTCAAGTGTAACTTTGCAGTTTCCAAGGACAATCAAACTTTGTAGTCATCAAACTTTGACGGGGTTTTCTCGCTAATTTTACCCTGGACACCAGGCGACCTCCCATCTCATTCAATCATAGTATCCTGACTTCTTTTCTTTTCTTATTTTTTTTGTAAGTGTTTTTACTGCGTTCGCAACTGCATAAGGTCTGACTTCTATTTGAGATTTACAAGGAGTCCCAAAAATGTACACACCGGATAAAATCAAACTCTACTATCAACTATATTTAATGTGTACACATTTTTGGGACACCCCGTATTAAATGGTCGCTTTTAAGCACAAGGGGGCTCTCACGAAAAATGCTGTTTTGAGAAAATGGAAGCTAAAGTTTTTGCCCCTTGTTCAGTTTCTTTAAACGATAAGGAGAGTTTTCTCTATAACCAAACAAATACACACACCAATGAATTTGGTGTAGGTCAAGATTTCTGGAAAACCCCGAAGTCTGGGTTAGCCCG
>NW_004798464.1:9384-11781 GCF_000002075.1 Aplysia californica
CTCCCCCCGTAGATCTAATCTCTTTTTTTATCTTACACCAGAATTGTTCAAAATAGTGTGCAGTGTGTTCTTCTTATTTAATGTGAAAGTGTCACCAGCTGTAAAGAACTTAATAAAACGTAAAAACTAAAAGACTTACATCAGGATATTCGTCAACTCTATTATATAATCCAGATTTACATCAGGATATTCATCAACTCTATTATATAATCCAGATTTACATCAGGATATTCGTCAACTCTGTTATATAATCCAGACTTACATCAGGATATTCGTCAACTCTGTTATATAATCCAGACTTACATCAGGATATTCGTCCAGGACTTTGAAGTTGGAGGAGTAGGTGTAGCTCTGGCCTTTCTGTATGGGGCACGTGATGTTACTGTTGGTGCAGGCGTCAGGGTTGGGCAGGGGGAAGGGGACAGGGATGCCAAACACAATGCCGTACACAGTGGCCTTGAGGGTGGACGAGGTCTCCTCTGGGGAGCGGGGTGGGGGGGGGGGGAGAGGGAGGGGGAGGGAAGGGAGGAGGAACACAGGAGGGTTAGTTAGGTCTTCTTAGCTTTATCTCATCATTCTCGTATTTTGTGAATTTGTCATAATTTTAAAATAATTCTTTTTTCTCCTTCTATCGCTTTGTTCCCTCCCTTACCTCATCGTTATTGTATTCTGTGACTTGGTCATCTTTTTCTTCCTCTCTCTACTGCTCTTCCAGCTTTTTTTTCTCCTACAGTTTTCTTGTTGTTGTTGTTGTTGTTGTTGTTGTTGCTGTTGTTATTTTTGTTGCTTTTGTTGTTGTTCTTCTTCTTGTTCTTCTTGTTGTTGTTATTGTTATTGTTATTGTTGTTGCTGTTGCTGTTGCTGTTGCTGTTGCTGTTGCTGTTGCTGTTGCTGTTGCTGTTGCTGTTGCTGTTGCTGTTGCTGTTGCTGTTGCTACTACTACTACTACTACTACTACTACTACTACTACTACTACTACTACTACTACTACTACTACTACTACTACTACTACTACTACTACTACTACTACTACTACTACTACTATTACTACTACACCAACAACCATACTGTCTTTAGTCTGCCTGTCTGTATATCTATCTATCTATCCATCCGTCCATCCATCCATCCATCCATCCATCCATCCATCCATCCATCCATCCATCCATCCATCCATGACATACGAGCCGTGAAGTCGATGGTCACAATGACTGTGTCTCCCTTCTTGAAGTTGCACGGCTGGCTGGTGCAGGGACTCAGCGACACAGAGGCGGCACTACCGGGGTTTGTCACTGTGTGTGTGTGGGGGGGGGGGGGGGGGGGCATGTTGAGGGGTTCAGAACATTGAAGGAATGATGTGGTCGTGATGATGATGATGATGATGATGGTGATGATGATGATGATGATGATGATGATGATGAGGAAGCCCACAGGGCGAAACGTTGAGCTATTAAACAAATTTAAACATTTTATATTGTTATTTTATTTTTGTCTAAAATTAAAACAAGACTCTCCCTCCTACCCTGCTTACCAAAAAATGATGATGACGATGATGATGATGATGATGATGATGATGATGATGATGATGATGCATCACAATGGTAATAAAAATAATGATAATGATAACTATTACATTATTATTAATAGTATTGTTATTATTGTTGTTATTATTATTATTATTATTATTATTATTGCTTCTACTTAAGTGCATTATTAGCTCATATCCCTGATCTACAGCATGCTCTATGCACTTTACAACTATTGTTACCCCAGCAGATCTTAGAACACTTCAGATACATTCTCAGCTTCATGGAAAGCATACAGCGCAAAAATAACAAGCTTAATTAAGTAATGAAGCGTTGCTGCGAACAACGTGATAGCGCCTATCGTCGTCGTAGCTGGTTAGGGAGGTCTGAAGACAACGTACACCCTTATCTTGCGAGAGACAAATGTCATTTCTTAGACACTTGAGTAGACATAAAAACCTAGGAAATGTTGTCATGTTAAATTAATCCGCAGGCCTTATTGATAAGCAAGAAAACCAACATGTCATTTGTACAATGTACTATATTTGTTTGCGCCACGGTTAGATCGTAGACTTAGATAGATATTATATTATGCGAGACTGGGAACTGTCATAGTCGTTACTCTTTGGTCTCTATGACAACCTCGCTGCTCTGATGCGCACCATGGAAGTACACATTTGGGCAAATCACCAGTATCGTTATTGTTGAGTACACGCATAGTAAAATTTTCTCTCCTTGTCCTACATTTGGTTCCGAATAGAGTCAAATGGTACAATCCGTGGTCAATCAGAGTTGAGTCAGTGAGTGACTAGTGTAGGATATTATCATGCTAGAAGTCCATGAGGTGGACACGGCTCTCGGATAGCACCCAGGG
>NW_004798464.1:11958-42037 GCF_000002075.1 Aplysia californica
CACTCACACGTCATGACGTCTGTAATTAATTCGCTGAGCGCGCACATTCTGGTCAGTCGAACACACATTATTTTGGGGCGTTATTTTAAAAAAAAGACTCACATCGTTTTTCAAACAGATTTTACAATTCTGCCTTCTTTACCTGGGACTTGAAATGTCTGGTAACGACATATACATACTATAAAATACCCTTATTCTTTGCTCTGAATTTATGTGTGATGGTTTAAAATATGCCCCAGCATTGCACTGTCTGGCTTGGTGTTGATCGGACATTATGTTTCCATAATTTTTCCGCAAAGTCCTCACCGAATTAAAGAAAAAATGTCTTTAACGGACGATCTGCTGGTGAAAGCAGACCTATAGAAAACCACAGCATTTTACCAGTCCATGAAATGAGCTGTTTGTGACTTGTAGAAAGTTAGGTCTATAGAAATACTGAATAAACTAAGTGGGGAAAGGGGGGGGGGGAGATCAGATGACACATAACTGGCAGTAGAAACGGAGTTATTAAACTTGCCCTTGAGCAATGACGCCGCCAACAGGTTTATGTAAACGAACAACATTACAATAAGAGTAGAAGTGAAAGGAATCTTACCCTTGGTGCAGTTTTTGAACGCAATGCTCTCAGAAGCCACACAGGCCAACACAGCTGCCAGTACAACTAGAACATTCATGGTTAGAGGTGGTCAGGTTTTGGCGTGACACTGGAACTGTGGAAGCCTCTCTGTGTGCTGTTTTCTGACTGAACAAGACAGGCACAGGCGCTCTCTAGCGGTGACGTACGTTTAAGACCAGAGAGAGAACTGGATAGGAACTTTCTCCTGTCACAATCTGACAATGTCGCGAAGGGAAAGATAAAGAATTCTGACCAAAGCACGAGGAGTGAGGTGATCTCCAGTACTTGTTGCCGGCTGTTTGTTGGTGTGTGCTGTGGAGAAAGGGCCTCTTATATACGTGTGACCATCTGCGAACACAGCGGGTGATAAGAGAGACGTCGCCTCTTGGGGCAGAGCCAGTTATCTTCAAATTGGAGTGAAATAGTCTTAGAGAGTTGCGACAAGTGCTACTTCAAGTGAAAGAGGAAAGTCAAAATAGAAATGTGTCACCTGGCATTGTTCAAACTCAGCAGATATTCTCAGCCTTATTTTGTGGTTTAAAAAATGTATAACCCGCTTCTGGACAAAACGTTGGTTGTTGTAAAACCAGAGAACTTTGTCTTCTGTCAGAATATCATGCCTGGCTCAAAGAACACAGTCACATTATGGTACGTCAGTACACAGGACTGGACTCATAACTCACGAGAGTTTCACGTGACGGTTACTCACACTCGGATCACTAGGTCTATAGAAGCACATGAGTAGACGAGCAGGAGCTGACTACCACGTGACCACATGAAGAAGTGACCCCACACTGGTTTCACTCAATGAGGACACGTTGTTTGCGGGCATTTTATAAAAGAAGGGAGGGGGGGGGATAAAAGACGAATAGACGTTTGATAGGAAATAAGAAGCAACCACACCAGAGTACCCGCCAACCACCCACTGACCTCTATGTAAGGCAATAAACTAAGACAGGAGAGTGCATAGGGAGGAGGTCAAGACTTTGAGTGTGAGTAAGTTGTCGCAGCGAAGACGCAGGGAAAAAAGGACGTAGAAACCTTTGTGTGTGCCTTGGTAGAGTGAATAAACTACAGTTCTTGAAATCTGGGTTTGTTTTAATGTAAGTAAACCTTAAAGAACCCACACAAGTTAAGGACACCGCACTTATCACTACACCTTTTGATTGCTGGTACACTCCTTTAGCGTTTTACTTCAGTTTTCAAGTTCAAATTTTCTTTGTCAAGACCAGTCTCTGTCGCTCTTCATCGAATGTGAATGTGTTTTTATACTGTCATATATCAACTTTATAAATTAATCATTAGGGGCCGGCTGAGTACTATTTCATGAAGAAAATCCAGAATCTGTTGTTTTCTTCCCATGGCCCGGAGAATTGGGACGCAGAATCCCACTTTACCCCACTGGTGACCCCATTTTCCTGCAGCAAAACGATGAACTTATTCAGGGAAAAATTATTACATCGGATTGGAACATGGTGAAATAAAAGAACTATTCGGTTCTCATGTTGGTATGCAGCCTATAAAACATTAGTCTGTTACGTGGTTCTAGGTTAGTGCTACTACTTTCTCGGGTTTTGTTTGTTTGTTTGTTTTGTTTTTTCAGAAATGACTCAAATCTACAGACGAAAACACGAAGAGGGATTTGCGCGACATCCCATGTGGAATTCTGAAAAAGTCGGTGGAGGCCGTCCAAAATGATGAGACTGTCCAGGAAGCATCAACAGACTACGTTGTATCAAACTCGACACTCGGTCGTTGTGAGCAGAAGGTGAACGTATGGGCTGAGTCAAGGCTTTGGCAGACATACCAACAACAAAAAATTGTTTTCTCTGAAGCAAAAAAGTGTACATTTGCCCACTGTCTACAAACACGTCCAGACACGTTCTGTGGGCTCACAACACACCGGGCTCGTACGTTAGCCCGTGAGATGGCAATACAGAACAATGTGGGAGTTCTAGAGCTTTGGAATGACAACCCAGAGACTAGTAATAAATAGATATTGCACTTTTTGCAAGGCGCCCAGATTTGTCTCCGGGTATGCTAGAGGCGACTTCTTTAAAGTTAAGCGTCAGTCTTCAACCGAGAGAAAGTAGTTAGGTCTTTCCAAACCCTAGTAGTAGTAGCCTCCAAGATGTCAGCATTCACGGTATACAACCCAGAAGACCTGGACCCTAAACTGTGCAGCCCCCCCCCCCCCACATGATGGCATTCAAAGGGCAGGAACAGGTTGGGAAGATCACTTAACTGGAGCGTGGTGAACTTGTCATCATTTTAAAAACAATGTTGCAAACTTATCTTCTTTGCCACGACCTGTCTTCATGTTCGTTAGAAGAAATTTTGAAGGACATATAACATGTTCTTTACTCAGGTCATGATATTGAGGATGGTAACTCAGAACCGTTAACTGAGTTAGTAGGCATTGTTAGTGCAATTTTCCTGCATAAAAAATTATGAAATATACAAAATTGATGAGCGTTCCAATTCGATAATAACCCGATATTTAATCCATGGTATTCAGACTGTAGCTTGGGTCCTCTGTCTAGTTTTTCCAGCCCACCACACAGATGTTGAATGGAAATGAAAATGGTCTCTTTTTTTCTTCTCAACAAAAAAAGCAACAATTAACTAACAAGACCTAGTGGATCTATGTTTAAAACCCGACAAAAATGAAAGATCATTTTGTTCATTGCAAAAATGTTTAATGTACACCAAAGTGAGAAATAACACAAAACAATCTGTTATCCTGTGACAGCATTTGGCTCAATTATTTATCTGGGGAAAAATGTGAAGTGTTTTGATGTCGCTTATGACACATGGAATCCATTTTATAATTCAAACGTTTCGTGTAACACAAATGAAGTCGAATGTTTTATTAAACGTTAGTACAGCCGGCGTTGTCAAAAAATGTTTTCGACAGAAATGTTTAAAGCAAAATATTTTCATTTTCGTTTCTGTTGTACAAAGTCGTTCTTTTCCCAAAGTTTTCTACTGCAGCAGGTAGAATCTATTCCGACAGGTCGATGCCAAACATCTGACAGAATGTATTCTTGTACGAGGGATTCAGCTTGAGATAGACAAATATAGTGCTCGAGCTGTTTACTAACTGACACACTAACGCTGCTACTATCATTACCACAAACAAGTTTTGATAACGATGGCCATAATTTATATCCGTTTCGATTCGTAAGGCAACGATTATCAGAAGTCGCGACATATTGCACAAAATACAGATGGTCGCCAGTAGGGACACCATTTTCACGACGCGTCGGTTTTTGGCCGTTAGGTTATTAGGACGTCTCCCAGGGTCCATCTTGTTGGTTTCTTTGTTGTCAAGAGGGGAGCCATGTTGCGAGGAAGTTTTCTGTCCATGTCTCTCATTACAGCTCGGTGCGTCTTCACCTTTTTCTCCTTCTGCCCACATTTCCTTTGTGGCTTTGCAACGTTTTGGATCTGTCGACGGTTTGGTGGCTCCCTGACGTTGAAATCGAGATGACTTTTGAAGGCTAAATACCATGACCTGCGTGCTGACCGTTACTATGACCAGTGAACTGATGCCCAGAATCAGGTGGTTCCAGAGGTTGAGAAAAGCGCTGATGGCTGGCATGTCTTCGGAGAGCCACAGAAGTAGACGCGTCGTGTTTGCCCTAGCGTCCCACTGGGGGCGGACACCGGAAGTGACGAAGTGAGGGAGGTAACAGCCGAACGTGAAGGTGCAGATGATCACAACTGTCACCACTGCTCGTTTGAACGTGAACATGTCTTTGAACCGAAAAGGCATAGCGACGCAGAGACAACGTTCTAGCGAGATGAAGGCGGTGATGTAGGAGGACATGTCGTACGTTACAGAGGTGAGGTACGCCATCAGGTACGTCACTGCTCGGGGGTCCAGATAGAAGTAAGCCCGGCTGGCGAGAAGGATTTCACACACGCCGGTGACGACGGAGAAAGACGAAGACACGAAGTCAGTAATGGCGAGCGACAGGAGGCAAACGGATACACAATCCTTGGAGCCAAGTGTTACGAAAACAGCGATGTTTATGCTGTTGAATAGGGAGCCTACGAGACACATCCCAAATGTTATGAATATGGAAGCATTCCGAAAAATTGCGAGGGTTTCATCGTCAATGAGTCCTTGAAAGAGATGAATGGGAGGTTCTGTTGTCTCCCTTTCCGTAGTGTTGATGGAGGTCACCATCTCGTTGTGGAGCATCCTGGATATTCTGATGGAATTATCTTTTGTTCCTGATTATATATATATATATAAAAAAAGCAACAACAACAGAATAGTTGTCGTGATTGTAATTGAAAGCAAAGAATTGTTTTGAAATCTGAAGTTATTTGGAAAACCAGATGTCAGGGCGGTCAGAGGAAGGGTTGGCTAAATAAATGTCCCAAGTGTCGGGGTGAGCGGCCTGTGCTGGATGTCTGTGGGTGAGTCACAATTGACGTCACATACAACAAAACTCTTCCTTCCGGTCACCGACTGTGGAGTGTGAGAGTCAGGAGTTATCCCTCTCTGGTGTCTGTAACAATAAATTCTAGAAAGTTATTTATCCTTTTCTGGTATTTGTAATATAATATTCTAGAAAGTTATCGATAAATTTATCGTTTTTTGTTATCAGTAATATACTCTAGAAAGTTATAGATGAATTTATCGTTCTTTGTTCTTTGTAATACATTCTGAAGAGTTATTAATTAATATGTTATTCTTCGTTATCATTAATTCTGAAAAGTTATGAATTAATGAATCGTTTTATCGTTATCAATAATATATTCTGAAAAGTTATGCATGAATTGATCGTTCTGTTTAAGAAATCAAATATACATTCTAGAAATTATGAATGCATATATCGTTCTTCGGTATCAGTAAGTCAATAATGCAGAAAGTTATGAATGGATTTGCCCTAGATCTACATCTGTGCAAGATGTCTCACGGATCTAAATGAATACAGTTGTCTTTTTCTCTTTCGATGCATTTATGAAATTATGGTTTTAGATTGACGGGTAAGTCGCGGCTGAGAAGACAATGTTTTTAAACTTTTACACGTGCGTTCATTCACTTCAAACAGAGAAACTTGTCAGAAAAACGTCCCAGCAGACACCTACAAGTGACAGATTTCTCAGACAAATTTTCACAAATTTATGAGTTGAAAAGTTCTTCCTTTCTAGGGCCAGTATATTGGTAGTAGATAATAGACTTTCTATTGCTTTAAGTAGGTGAAACAAGAACAGATTTCTGCGTGTTCAATTAAAAAACCCCAACCAGCATTGCATTACTTGATCATTATCTGATCCCAGAAGTGTCCCCGTCCTTTAGAAGTTCTAGTCATTATACTGTTTGCTTTGCATTACTTGATCATTATCTGATCCCAGAAGTGTCCCCGTCCTTTAGAAGTTCTAGTCATTAAACTGTTTGCCTTGTATTACCTGACACGGTATACTATTGACTATGCAATCACAGACTAGACTGAAGATTCCGTTTAACGTACACGAAATTATACGTCTTGCCGAGACTCACAATTAACGATATTGAAACAATCATGACTGATTCATTACCCCAAAACATCTCAGATCTGTGCCTCCAAAATCTACCACCACTAAACAGAAAGAAAATTAGTAATATTTTGTTCCAGAATAATTGTATCATAGAGTGTGGGCCGAATGATTTCCTTGTCAATGGTATTTGAGAGCAAACACTGAATGAGGTTGGAGCAAATTTAAAGTAAAAAGTAGATCAAATTATTAAACATCTTTCCTGGGATTCTGAATGATTGTTTCTGTCATTAGTAAAGTACACAGGATTCCGTGTTGAGCTGACACACTCTGCCGTTACGCTCTTTCCCTTTGTCCATGTAGAACATTCTTTTCCGGGGGGGGGGGGTACTTTGGCAGCACAATTACACTCAAAATTCAACTCCATCTTTGGTTAGAAACTTGACAGGTGCTCAACTCTTTGCTCAGTCTTAACGAGCGGCTGAGATGCTAGAGCAAGTGGTGCACTGTCAGCCACGATGGTACACATAGGGGATGGTTCTGGTCTGAAACCCTAGCGAGGTGTTCCTGGAGATGGTAGTGTGCGCTGTTCTTAATCAGCTTGGCTTAATTTTTTTCTTTTTTTTTGGGGGGGGGGGGGGGGGGGAGGGGGTTGTTTTGGGTTTTTGTTTGTTTTTGTTGTTTGTTTTTTTAAAAATAGAAAACTAAACGCTCTAGTTAAGTAAGTTAAAATTCATCAGTGTGTACACGATGACATGAACGGACTTGGTGACATTGGTTCGTATTGCTGTGCGTGCGTTTTATTCAGATTATTTATAACCATAATTGTAGGACATTCCTCGTGGACGTCATTTTTTAACCTTTTATTGAGGGCCGTCTCAGGAATATGAGGAAAATGGCCAAATTTATATGTTCATAAAAATCTAATACTATGTTTTTGGGGTGAATTATTGAAACAGTTTTTAGTACATGTAGTTTAAGGAATTCTCAATTTTGCTGCTCAACTAAAATGAACAAAACAAAAGTAAACATTTCCTACTTAGCAACAAAGAGGACAATCTCTACACAAACGTGGTCTAAAGAAGAGATTAGAAATGTCGTACGGTTTCTTCACGAGAAAGAGAAAATAATCTCACAGAAATTCATTAAGATGTTTATGTTGAGATTGTTTTCAGTACATCAAGGGCCCACCGATGTTACAGCTATTTGAGTGGCCTCGTGGTGAGATCAAACGTCGTCAAAGGAGAGATAACGACGATAGATGTTTGATCATCATCATCATCATCATCATCATCATCACCCAGTGCCAGATCTGCGACAGACATCGGCGATCATGGTTCTCCATTCATTCCTTTGCTCGGATGCTCTTAAAAAAGCTACGTTTCCCTGATCTTTCCCTGTTACCCATTTGTTTAGGTCTCTAAGTATGTTGTTCTGGGCCTACCCCTGCCTCGCTTGCCCTCAATTTTGCCAGTGAAAGCTAGATGTTCAGGTGTCCCAAACTGCATTTGTCGTTTCCTGATTGTTTTTAACATTGAGCGTCCCACGTTGGCTTCATCAAGCACTACCTCATTTGTTTTCTTTTCCTTCCACGATACTCTTAGCAGTCTCCAAAGAAACCACATTTCTGTTGTTTCTATTTTATTTTCACTGTCTTTAGTGATTGTCCAGCATTCACACCCATATATAAGAGTTGACCAAACAAAGCATTTCAGGACTTTCATTTTGGTGTTCATTGAGATGTTTCTATTTTTCAGAATTGGGCTCACTTTATTGAAACTTGCCTTAGCCATTGTAGTACTCCTTTTTATTTGATGTTTCATAAGAAAGAAAGAAAAAACCCAAACAGACTAAGCCAGAGCACCCGCCAACCACCCACTCCACTCTCGTTGTCGGCCATGATAGTACTGATATAGTTACATGTACTGTAGGCCTACAGTGTATTTACTGTGACAATTTGAACTTGCAGTGTGCGTGAAAGTTGCTCGCGTTGACATGACTAAACTAACACAATGGCACAGTGAACAACCCAACAGTAACAGCTGTTACGTCTCATGATAGTCCTATATACCATTTCAACCTGTGTATGTAAGTTTGTTCGGTGGGGGGGAGGAGGGGAGGCAATTGCAGCGAATTATAGGCGATTTCCAGGTTGAGAACCATAGATATGGGGTACATAGAAGCGGTACCAATAAATTGGCAAAAAGGTATTATTAATCCGAATACAGGAAAAAGAGGCTAAAACAGCACCTGGACATGGATGTCTGGTGCCTCTATAAATAAATCATTGATGGTCTGGTCTGGTCTATGTAAGTTTGTAGTTGGTGATAAAAAATAAAGTTTAATGCTTAAGATTATTACAACATTATTTGATTCTGACTGAACTACTCTCTGAATGAATAAAGCATATAGGCCTAACAATTCAACACGGTGAATGTGAGTTTCAGACAAAATAACATAACAATATAAAATGTTTAAAACTTTGTTAAATAGACATAGCGCAACGTTTCGCCTCTTGGGCTTCCTCAGAAGCAACAGAGAGTAAAACTAAATAGGCGCTGTATACTAGCAGGGAAATGGGACTAACAATCATCATCATGATCAACAACAACAACAGCAGCAGCAGCAGCTTTTCTCCCCCCATACCAGAGTAGAGGCCACCAACTCTCTATCTACATCTGTCCTGGGCTATAGTCTGCACCTTTGTCCAGCAGTGTATACCAATTCTGTTAAACCCAAATCTCCCCTCCCCCTCCCCCCACCCCTTTTCCAAGTACCTTCTAGGCCTTCCTCTCTTTCTATTTCCCTGTGGATTCCATCTGAACAGTAGGTGGGTAACGTTTGTATTCGGTTTTCTCAAGGTGAGTCCAACACACTTCCATTTTCTATTTAAATTTCAGATTTCTATTTCAGATTTCTATTTCCGATTTCTATTTCTGAATTCTGTATCTATCTTCAGTTGATTTGTTTGCCGCCATGTTCCCTCCAGGTAGCGTCGTACATTTAGTGTTTCTTATCAAGCCAGGAATGATTTTCTATTTACAATGGAATTATCGGAAGGTGTATTTATCTTAAGTGTTTCCAGTTTCGTTTCCAAACTCAGAAGATGGGGAGATCTTGAGGAGAAAAAATTTCCGTGACGATATTTTCGGCCCACGAAGAAGAACCCCCAAAGACAACAAGTCAGGACTCAGAGCGGATGAACCACTTGTGGCTATTTCTGGGCCTTGAGTGTCTTGTTTATTCTATTTACAGCTGTAGAGATGGGAGGTGGGTGGGTGGTCGGTGCTCTTAGTTTAGTTTTAGTGAGAGTTTTGCTACATTTGCAAAACTAATAGCTTATATAAGTACCAAAGATTAGAGGTGTTACTGGGGAGTGGCATATCAAGAAATGAAAAAAGAGGAAAGATACGGACGATAAATGTTTGAAAGGAAAGAAAGAAGGAGCAAACCCCACCAGAGCACCCTCCAACCACCCACGCGGTTTGTCTGAATAACGGTGTTTGTTCTACTCTACCCTACACTACCCCTACTCAGGAATTGAACTCTGGTCTCGTAGGTACGACAGCCTTGCTCCAAACCACTACACCACGCACTCTGGTTCAAGACCTTTCTTTCAGCTCTGGTTTATAGAATGCCAGAAAATAACATTTTTGCTGTGCGCAAGATCGGTGTTTGCTTCTCATTCAATAGGTCCGGGGTTGGTATCTGGGTAGCGACGGAAAATGTTCTTCTCTAAAATGTTCCCCTTTCACCTCCTTTCCTGCTCTCTGGCAATCTTCTGTCGTCTGCTTTCGTCTTCACATTTTGTCCCTGCCCCCCTCACCTCCTTTGCCCCCTCCTCTGGGTCCCTGACTCTTTCTGCAGCGTTTCTACTGCTACTCCTTGGCTCCTTCTTACTGCTGTGTTTCAGCCACACCCCTGGTTTTATAGTAGGTAAGATCTAACACCTGGCCTTCTCGGATAATAATAATAAATAATGGATTGCATTTATATAGCGAATATCCACTTATGCAATGCTCTATGCGCTTAACTTGATACATATTAATGGATTTACAAATCAATTTTAAAGGCACATAGTGTTACATACACGTGCACACACATATTCACGCACGCACGGACCACACTTTCATACGTACCCACATACACACATACGTACATAAAATAATATGCACATACGCACACACAAACTCACAACGGTCTACAGCTTGGATGGATTCTGTCTAACCGAAATATGATGAAAATAGAAATGCTTTTAGTTTCTTCTTTAAAATTTTTTGATTTTCTGCTTCTCTGATAGTTTTTGGAAGCCTATTCCAAACAAGTGGGGATACAGTCGAAAAGTCTCGGAAGTCTGTAGGCAAGTTGCGCACGTTAAAGACCCCTCAGTGGTTCAAAATTGATAAGAGTAGGCTTCGGTCGCCACTCGGGCAAAATTCAAAATTTCCTACCAAACTGAACATGTTTAATGTGTCCCGCGCGCTCATTTGACGTTATGCAATTGGAAGCACCGTAAAACATTTACTTTAAAAAAGACGTTGGCGGTCATAGTTTGTGTACCTTTGTGTGAGTGAGTTGTGCATCGTTGTATATCATCTATTTGTGGTGGCCCAATGTTGCTATTCAAAAGTCTTTTTAATGGCTGCATCGATCGACATGCGGTTTTCGCCAAAAGATTCTTTAAAATATTATCCAGATCATGACGCCCTTGTTTTTTTAAAGTTTTTAGACAGTTTTGCTGAAAAAGCTAAATTTCTATTTCGCCGATCACTTTTGTAGGCCGACGCTTCTGTCTCTGTAATTTTAGAAAACCCGGAAGTGATATTTCGCAAAGAGCATTTTGTTTTGAGAGTATAGAGATGTAGACCTAATTTTTTTGTGTCTCTCAAGATTTATTGCCCCATTCCAGTATAGTGTAAATATAGTAGGCCAATGACTTTTAGTTGATATTAAAGCACCGATCATTCCTTTTATCGAAAGGGGGCCCAGCTAGGGTATTCTAAATGTAGCAAGTGCATGTCTGTTTTGGTGTTCTGACATAATATCCACACACGCTTTACCCCATGGATCACTAAAGCTTTCCTTATCTTATCTTATCTTATCTTATCTTATCTTATCTTTGGTCCTGTGACAGTATAAAAGAGTTGCATTCACTGTGTCGTCTGCTGCCCAGGTCCAGGTCTTGGCTATGACTTGTGTGGCATCGTCTCAGCTTTCTTCCCTTCGATACAATTACATTCCTGTCACACTCGACTTTTCCAGTCCTCTGTTTTTGTCAACAATTAACTGTCCCGTGAATGTCATCTGTCTCCCCCTCATTGTCTCGATCGTGATCTTTTCATGTTTGCCATTTCAAGCAATTAATTCTTGGTTTAGTTTCTTCTACGCCCATGACATTTTCCTTATTCTTTTTGTATGACCCACATTTCTGTTGCTTCTAATTTCCAGATGTTATTGTTGTCGATTGCCCAAAACTTCCATCATGTAAAGGAACAGCTCAAAGTATAGGTCTTCGAGTTCTCCAGCAACTCCACTCATGTAAAGGAACAGCTCAAAGTGTAGGTCTTCGAGTTCTCCAGCCATTCCCTAGCTCAGAATTACAACGTCGTTCTATCTGCACAGTACCTAGTTAATAATAATAATAATAATAATAATAATAATAATAATAATAATAATAGATAGCATTTGTATAGCACATGCCCCCGCTCAACAGCAGGCTCTATGCGCTTTACACTATATTATTACCCCAGCAAACCATAGAACACTCCGAAACATTCTCAGCTTCCGCGGAAGCATACAGTGCAAGCTGCGGATTTCACGCGCTCAAACACTATCAAACTGACAAGATCTTTCTCTGTCTATAGCTGGGCACCCATTTCCACCTGGGTGAAGTGAGGAAAATTTGAGCAAAGTGCCTTTCCCAAGGACACAACGTCGGGGCCCTGACGGGATTCGAACCCACGACCTTACGGTTGCGAGTCCGAGAGCCTAACCACTAGGCCACGGACGTTTTGAGAAATTCAACATAAAAAAGGATGAGTTTCACAATATTTCAAGGTTTTTTTTCGAATGCAATTCTGTGAATATCTTGATAACGACAACGAATGATCTTAGGATTTTGTGAGAGCTGATAGAACATTTGATTTCTCACCTCACGGTCTAACAGCCCAAAACGACCAAAAGTGTCAGAAAGGACTTTATCATTCTAAGGTAGCACAGTGTAATGTCTTTGTGTGACTGACGTCATGATACGAGACAGATATTATCTGAAAGTATCTTTTTCCGTGGGGTTTATCTTTGGACCTCTGAGGTATATATTCCATCTACGACAACTGTACTTATACTGCTCATATCCACCCTCTATAGCATCATCATCATCACCCAGCGCCAGATCGGCGACAAACATCGCGATCATGGTTCTCCATTCATTCCTTTGCTCGGATGCTCTTAAAAAAGCTACGTTTCCCTGATCTTTCCCTGTTACCCATTTGTTTAGGTTCCCTAAGTAGGTGGGCCTACCCCTGCAATCTTGCCAGTGAGAGGTAAATGTTCAAGACCCTTATGCCTATTCAAGTGTCCCAAAAACTGCAGTTGTCATTTCCTGATCGTTTTTATCAGTGAGCGTCCCACGTGGGCTTCATCAAGTACTAGTTTCCTTTGATTTATTTTCCTTCGACGATATTCACAGCAGTCTCCCAAGAAACTACATTTCTGTAGCTTCTATTTTATTACCCCAGCAGGCCCTAAAACACTCAAAGGAAAATATTCTCGGCTTCACGGGAAGCATACAGTGCGAGCTGAGGATTACAAATGATAAAACACTATCAGACTGTCAAGATCTTTCGCTGTCTGTAGCAGGGTATCCACTCCTTCCTGGCTAAATTGAGGAAAATTCGTGTAAATTGCCTTTCCCAAGGATGCAATGTCGGACCCCTGGCAGGATTCAAACCCATGACCTTACAGTTGCGAGTCCCAGAGACTAACTATTACACCATTGACGCCAGTTGCAGGAGTCTTCAACAAGTGGCCAGTTGACCAATGGTGTGACTTAACACACACACACGCACACTTATCTACACACATACACACACACACACACACACACACACACACACACGTACTCACACACACACGTACACACACGCACACATACACACATACACACACAAACGCACACACACACACGCACACACATACATACATACACACACGTACACACAGATACAGACATACATACAAACACACACACACACACACACACACACACACACACACACACACACACATACACACAACAATGAACAAAACGAACATTAATATGTTGAAAATTGATATTATTTCTTGTATTCCAAAGTGAGTGGAAAAATGAGAAAGTCGGCGAGGATCACAAGTGACAGTGGTCGTCAAACACTCGCACGGAATGTTGCTCAATAAATAACAACAATAAATTATTCTCAATTCATTCGTCCACCAGCTGTTCAAACGTACAAAGGTCAATATTTTCTCTTTTAGAATAGCATTTTTGAATTTTTTAATACCAATTTCTCACTCTGCGATATCGGTTACTTGTGCTCAAGAAATTTTTTGTCGAAATTAAAATCCTAAAAGTTGAAAAAAACAAACAAGACAAATAAATAATGAAAGTACAGATTTTAAAAGAATGAAACAGTTTTTTTTTTCTCTCTCTTGTGAACTTTTGCTTTCTGAGCATAGCACTTTTGAACAGCTTGTCGACGAGATGAACAAAATCAGGTGGTAAAAAGTAATAAATTAACAATGTGTAGCGAGACAAGTTAGATGAAGGCTGGGTGGGTGTGGGTCTGAAAGACAAATTATGAGGAACAGAATCATGAACAAAACCAAAGCACTCAAAGTCAGGACATGGACAAGTATGGAATGCAGTGGAGACGACAATAGAACAATAATGAGAATATATTATGCGTATTTTTCTCCAATCTCTTGTTGAAGCAATATAAAAAAAAACGAACAAACAAACTTAAGCCGTGAACATCTGTTTTATGCGTTCAGATTGTTGAAATATTCGATACCTGAATGAGATTTGAAAATTGCAACATCTGTAAAAGGACACTGGATAAAGATAAATTCTTTCTGTAAGTGGGAGATCAGTAGTTTGTAAAACAAACAACTTTTGGTGGACGAAAAGGAAAACTGGTGGAAAGGGGGATGAGGTGGAGGATTTGGAAGGTCATGATTGTTTTAGCCGAGAGGTACGGGGCTATTTACGAGGTGGACACGCACAAATGTTGTCAATGAAATAGCAACAAGACCAAAGCCCCGTTTTACAGAACCGTGGATCTACGTGGAGGGGTGAGGGTGGGGGTGGGGGGTGGGGGGTGCCTATGTACAGAACAGTGGATCTACGCGGGTAGGCAAATCTTGCGGAAGCTGGGGACATAGTAGTGTATGTCTATGAAGTAGTGGCTTATGTCTATCTCGTGGAGTTATATGTCTATGACACATTGGTATATGTCTAAGGCTATGAGACTGACTTATATTATAATATGTCTATTACACAGTGATGTCTATGATGAAGTGGTACATTGTGAGCGTTGTCAGGACGCTCACTTCTGATATTCAGCTTTGGGATTTTCTCCTTCTGTCCTGACAAACAATGTATCGTCCTTATCCCTCCTCCTTTTCCTTTCCTTATACGTTACTCTATAGTAATGCCTCTAGTCTTCGGCACTCACAAGACTCATTTGTGTTGTAAGAACCGTGAAATTCCTACAAAAACTAAAATAATATTCACCTTTTTGACAGAACGGTTACGATTTCTCAGACAGCTATTCAGATGTACCAAAGTCGAACATTTTAGGAGGCGGGCTTGTAATCCTGTCTCTCATGGCCAGCCCAGGCTGAGAGGGATACAACATCTCAGCAGAAAGACCCAGGCTGAGAGGGACACAACATTGTAGTAGAAAGACCGAGATACTTGATAAAAACTTTCTCTGCACCCGGGCATCGAACCCGGGTCTCCTGTGTGCGACAGCGAAGCGCCTACCCACTACACCGCAGACTCCAGTCGTTCTGTCGTTCCCTAAACAAACAAAAAGAAGGAGGAGGGAGAGTGGGGGAGGGGGGCGTCAGAATGGAGAGCTATCGTCTCTTACTAAGGTCAAGGACGGAGCAATAAGGGATCTCTTCGGCCATTCCCTGGCCCACGCCTGAGGGTATAGATCTAACGCACAACACGAGAACTCACACGTTGCCCTCACTCCTCATTGTTGTATGTCAGAACTCGATCTTTTCAGGCGAAGCAAAAACCTGTTATATTTCAGGAGGGACATTTGGTCAATACAAAATGTATAAGTTGTCTAAGTGCGTCAGTACTTTAAGAAGAGGAATAAGACAAGGAGCAATCGATGCGCCTCACCAAGCCCTACAACATACTTGACTTTCATTTTTTCCGACATTTTGACATTCGCCAATGTTGAATGACGACGACGAGATAAAGCAGCCATGACACATATTTGAATACACTCTAGCCTAGCAACATCGTTTGTCGAGAGATACAAAGTCGAACCTGTGCTAGCAGCCACCTGTACAAGACAATCACCTGTCCAAGACAATCACCTGTACAAGACAATCACCTGTCCAAGACATCACCTGTACAAGACAATCACCAGTCCAAGACAATCACTTGTATAAGACAACCATTTGTACAAGACAACCACCTGTACAAGACAATCACCTGTACAAGACAATCACCAGTCCAAGACAATCACCTGTATAAAACAATCACCAGTACAAGACAATCACCTGTATAAAACAATCACCTGTACAAGACAATCACCTGTACAATACAATCACCTGTACAAGACAATCACCTGTACAATACAATCACTTGTACAATACAATCACCTGTACAAGACAATCACCTGTACAAGACAATCACCTGTACAATACAATCACCTGTACAAACGAATACTTCCCACATCACCCTTTGTCGTTTTCCTCTGTTACAACGCCACTGCCATAAAGGACACCTGTTTAAGATGCCCACCTTTCTGACCCCACTATGGACTGTTGTCTTGAACAAGTTCCACTGTATGTCTACATTCTTCTTTCCTGAATATTTCTTTATTCCGTTCAACTAATCTGTAAATATCTGCCAATTATGGTGTTACCCCCACCCTCCAAAACAAACAAACAAACAAACAACAACAACAAACAAACAAACAAACAAACAACAACAACAAACAACAACAACAAACAAACAAACAACAACAACAAACAAACCCCCACAAAAAAAGAAAACCCAACAAAAAGCAAAAAGAAAAATAAGGGGACAAAAAATAACCCAAAAAACAAAAACAAACAAAACTAAACAACAAGAACCCCAAAAAGTACACAGGCTAAAGCAATGGACAAGACATCGCTAGTCATGAACTGTATTGCTTTGACTCTGTCTGCTAGGGGGTGGGGGGTGCCTATGTACAGAACAGTGGATCTACGCGGGTAGGCAAATCTTGCGGAAGCTGGGGACATAGTAGTGTATGTCTATGAAGTAGTGGCTTATGTCTATCTCGTGGAGTTATATGTCTATGACACATTGGTATATGTCTAAGGCTATGAGACTGACTTATATTATAATATGTCTATTACACAGTGATGTCTATGATGAAGTGGTACATTGTGAGCGTTGTCAGGACGCTCACTTCTGATATTCAGCTTTGGGATTTTCTCCTTCTGTCCTGACAAACAATGTATCGTCCTTATCCCTCCTCCTTTTCCTTTCCTTATACGTTACTCTATAGTAATGCCTCTAGTCTTCGGCACTCACAAGACTCATTTGTGTTGTAAGAACCGTGAAATTCCTACAAAAACTAAAATAATATTCACCTTTTTGACAGAACGGTTACGATTTCTCAGACAGCTATTCAGATGTACCAAAGTCGAACATTTTAGGAGGCGGGCTTGTAATCCTGTCTCTCATGGCCAGCCCAGGCTGAGAGGGATACAACATCTCAGCAGAAAGACCCAGGCTGAGAGGGACACAACATTGTAGTAGAAAGACCGAGATACTTGATAAAAACTTTCTCTGCACCCGGGCATCGAACCCGGGTCTCCTGTGTGCGACAGCGAAGCGCCTACCCACTACACCGCAGACTCCAGTCGTTCTGTCGTTCCCTAAACAAACAAAAAGAAGGAGGAGGGAGAGTGGGGGAGGGGGGCGTCAGAATGGAGAGCTATCGTCTCTTACTAAGGTCAAGGACGGAGCAATAAGGGATCTCTTCGGCCATTCCCTGGCCCACGCCTGAGGGTATAGATCTAACGCACAACACGAGAACTCACACGTTGCCCTCACTCCTCATTGTTGTATGTCAGAACTCGATCTTTTCAGGCGAAGCAAAAACCTGTTATATTTCAGGAGGGACATTTGGTCAATACAAAATGTATAAGTTGTCTAAGTGCGTCAGTACTTTAAGAAGAGGAATAAGACAAGGAGCAATCGATGCGCCTCACCAAGCCCTACAACATACTTGACTTTCATTTTTTCCGACATTTTGACATTCGCCAATGTTGAATGACGACGACGAGATAAAGCAGCCATGACACATATTTGAATACACTCTAGCCTAGCAACATCGTTTGTCGAGAGATACAAAGTCGAACCTGTGCTAGCAGCCACCTGTACAAGACAATCACCTGTCCAAGACAATCACCTGTACAAGACAATCACCTGTCCAAGACATCACCTGTACAAGACAATCACCAGTCCAAGACAATCACTTGTATAAGACAACCATTTGTACAAGACAACCACCTGTACAAGACAATCACCTGTACAAGACAATCACCAGTCCAAGACAATCACCTGTATAAAACAATCACCAGTACAAGACAATCACCTGTATAAAACAATCACCTGTACAAGACAATCACCTGTACAATACAATCACCTGTACAAGACAATCACCTGTACAATACAATCACTTGTACAATACAATCACCTGTACAAGACAATCACCTGTACAAGACAATCACCTGTACAATACAATCACCTGTACAAGACAATCACCTGTACAATACAATCACCTGTACAAACGAATACTTCCCACATCACCCTTTGTCGTTTTCCTCTGTTACAACGCCACTGCCATAAAGGACACCTGTTTAAGATGCCCACCTTTCTGACCCCACTATGGACTGTTGTCTTGAACAAGTTCCACTGTATGTCTACATTCTTCTTTCCTGAATATTTCTTTATTCCGTTCAACTAATCTGTAAATATCTGCCAATTATGGTGTTACCCCCACCCTCCAAAACAAACAAACAAACAAACAACAACAACAAACAAACAAACAAACAAACAACAACAACAAACAACAACAACAAACAAACAAACAACAACAACAAACAAACCCCCACAAAAAAAGAAAACCCAACAAAAAGCAAAAAGAAAAATAAGGGGACAAAAAATAACCCAAAAAACAAAAACAAACAAAACTAAACAACAAGAACCCCAAAAAGTACACAGGCTAAAGCAATGGACAAGACATCGCTAGTCATGAACTGTATTGCTTTGACTCTGTCTGCAAGGGCTTCGTCCAGGGGCTGTGGGGACACACACTGCAGGAGAGAGAGAGAGAGAGAGAGAGAGAGAGAGAGAGAGAGAGAGAGAGAGAGAGAGAGAGAGAGAGAGAGAGAGAAAACGAGAGAGAGAAAGAAAGAAAGAGAGAGAGAAAGAAAGAAACAGAGACAGAGAGAGACAGAGAGAGAGACAGAGAGAGAGACAGAGAGAGAGACAGAGAGAGAGAGAAAGAGAGAGAGAGAGAGAGGAGAGAGAAAGAAAGAAAGAGAGAGAGAAAGAAAGAAAGAGAGAGAGAGACAGAGAGAGAGAGAGAGAGAGAGGAGAGAGAAAGAAAGAAAGAGAGAGAAAGAACGAAAGAGAGAGAAAGAAAGAAAGAGACAGACAGACAGAGAGAGAGAGACAGACAGAGAGAGAGACAGAGAGCGAGAGAGAGAGAGAGAGAGAGAGAGAGAGAGAGAGAGAGAGAGAGAGAGAGAGAGAGAGAGAGAGAGAGAGAGATAAAGAGCATAGTGCTAAATAAGAATAAACAAACTGTAAAAGTGGGAGCGGGACAGGGTAAAAGACATAATTCACCTGTACAGTTTGTACATTTCGAATGTCACCACTTGTAGGATATTGCATAAAACACAACAAACATTCTTTGTTCCTTTCTCCGTATATCTACACTTACGAAAGAGCACTTCCCACTTTGCTCTAGTGTTTTTTAAATATTATAATGACAACGTTCAAGCCATTCACCTGTCCTAGACAACCACATATTTCTTCAACAATATGTAGTCGTCAGTTTCAAGCGTACTTTCTCCTTCTATCTCCATGTTACATCAAAAACAAACAAACAAACAAACGAACAAACAAATAAAAACATAACACTCTTGCCCTGGCCAGTGATGTGGTCAGAGATGTCAACAAAACACAACAAAAGAACACAAACATAGACCACGACACAGGTTGCAACAGCGACAGCAAAAATTATAGATCTACCATCTAACGAAACCGTAAAAGTAACAATAACATCAGAAACAAAACAAACAACAGCACCAGTAACAACAACAACAACAACAACAACTACAACAACAACTACAACAAATACTTCAACAGAAAAGGGAGACTGGACTACCTCACTCGTCATGGCGAGAATCAATTTATCAGGGTCGCACATTGGCGCAACAGAGAAAATAATAATTATAACTTATTATGTTGCTCCTTAAATCCGTCGACATCCCCTCCCCCCCAACCACACACACACTACGCCAACCAGACAGACAGACAGACAGACAGACACACACACACACTCACACACATACAAACATACACACAAACACACACACACACACACTGTAGACGCAACAACTGCATAATCAACAATGAACAAAACGTAATGACATGACGATGGGAGAGGCAGTAAGCGGGAACCTTTCTTTTCGTCTGTCATCACTCACAGCCGAAATGTATCACGATCTCCACGTATTTCTAGCGGTAATCACAGCTTGTTGAGGGAAATTATAGGTGGATATCAAGTATGATCTTCCAATTTTGTCACAGGAAAGAAACCGCGCTCATGTTCCTGAACATCTCTGTTTAATGGAAGCTGATTTATGATGTTTGTGGTGGATGTGAGACTTGCCAACCACGCGCGCAAACTTTTGTCTTCACATTTCTGTCACGACGAGGCAGAATCAGGCGCTTGTCAATTTTGGGACATTTGGAGTTAGTGATATCATCTTTTGAAGAAAAACAAAACACGCCTATCTTGAAAAGAAGTTGAGATATTTGAGATTGAATGAGGTCGGGCTTCGTCGCCTGGTATCAGAGGTAAAATTAGAGAGAAAAAGGCCACCAAAGTTTGGTGATTTCCAAAGCTTGAGTATCCGTGGAATCTGATAATTTATATTTGTTGTGCCTTTAATCAATGTCTTTGTAGAAATATGTCAAAAATTAGAAAAAAAATAATTGCCAAACTGGTGGGAAAATGCCCATATCTTCGAATGTATTATTTTGACAAGCGTTTGATTCCACCACGATGTCTCACATTTACACCTTGCTCGTTGGGAGCAGTTCTCTGTCCCCTTCAGTGTCCATAAAACCGTAGACATCTTTTTTTTCACCGTGTCGCTGTCATGAAAGAAGCGGGAATCGGACAACCGCGAAATGCAATCAGCCTGTATATATTCGAAATGTGCGAGGCTAGATTGCATCTGTTGCAAATTTTGTTTTTAGTATTTTTACAATATGTTTTACAAAGAAACTGAAAACCAGAAAGCCATCAAATTGTTCCACAAGAAGTTTTAGATAAATTTCTACAAATAAACCGGGCAGTAAGGCACAGGTTATCACTTGTCATCAACAGTTGTAGGGTTTCTTTTTTTTTTTTTTAGAGTGGGGAAAATAGACGCGTTCTTGTTGGGTGGTACAAGTGAGTGGACGCGGGAGAGGAATCTGCTTCTACAAATTATTCTTAGCACTTGACTGTAATATCGTGGTCTAGCTGTAGCAGATTAAGGTGAGTAAAGGTAAGACAAAGCAGTTTGATGGTTTCACGCTCCCTGGACGCACGCGCAGTCAGAGGAGATACACACGGGTCGCTCACAACAGACATAGCTCTGACGAGCGACGCTGGGGTAACTCTATGGTAGACGCGGCCTGGACACACAGACGTAAAGTAAGCAGATGACTCGCCGGGGATTCTTGTACCCTGACCTCCATATATGTCACGTGGTTACCATCACCGGCTGTCGGTTGACTTTTTCACGTCTACACCGACTGTCTACGAAGATAATATAGAACCACGTTGAACGCCTCTAACAGCACTGTAAGGTTATCCAAGAGGAGACATTGACTGTTGGACAGGCTTCAAACCAGAGGGAGTGGGGGTGGGGAGGGGGAGGGAGATTCTTGTAGATTCCACCTACCCCTTTCCGGTCCACCATAGGGGGCAGTATATATTTTCTGGTATGCGAAATTTCTCGCTGGCATTTGAATTTCTCGTGTCCGTCTGTCCGTCTCTGTGTGTTTGTACTTCTGCTCGATTCCGCTGTTTCTTCCACCTCCCCTCCTCTCTGCGTGCCACATCCCCACGAGGCCCTTCATAAGGAAAGCAAAGACAGCGGTTCTTTACC
Organism: Aplysia californica; assembly: GCF_000002075.1. Taxonomy (NCBI): domain Eukaryota; kingdom Metazoa; phylum Mollusca; class Gastropoda; order Aplysiida; family Aplysiidae; genus Aplysia; species Aplysia californica. The sequence continues at coordinate 33,740 of NW_004798464.1, forward strand.
CGTCAACCTCTGAGCCAGAGATGATACCTCTGATCCAGAGATGATACCTCTGGTTTCTGGCTTCCAGACCCCAGGTTTCAGAAGCATATCACGGGTATGTGGCGCTGTCTGCATAACGTCAAAAGATGATAACACCGCACTGTGTTCCAGAGACAGCGTTGTGTCGGAGGGATGTCATCATTGAAGTAGCACTGGGCAAAGTTCAGCCCAGATTTTTCCTGGAAGCCGGCGGTGCTGACGTCAGACGTGCCTCCCGGAAGCGCCGTTGCTGGACACCTCCTCGAGGACTGGCGTGACGCGGTTGGGTTTGGACGGGTACACACAGATGACGAGGCCGATGAGGACCACGATGAAGGCGGCCACGCTAAAGCCGATCACCCCGCCACACGACACCTCCATCAGTCGGGTCACCTTACGAGGGAGAGAGGAACACTTTGTTAGTTGGAGTATAGAACGAGTTTTACGGCACTTGTAATACAGTTAGGTAATATAAGTGCAGGTGGGGGAGGGGGGGACTGGAAGGAAAACATGGTTAATTGTAGTTTAGAAAGAGTTTTACGGCATTTGTAGCACAGTTAGGCTATATAAGTTCAGACGGAGGACAACAAAATATGATTAGTTGTAGTTTTAGTGAGAGGTTTACTGTACTTGTAATACATGAACAGCTCCAAAAACAAATGAAGAAGTCTTGGTTGAAGCAAATTGCAGGCGACAGCTTATGACGAATATACGAAAGCGACAGGCAAAGTTCATTGAACATACAATGCGGAAAAAGGCATTGGAGAATATTGTAACAACAGGCAAGTTTGATGGAAAGAGAGGCAGAGGCAGACAGAGGGAAAAGATACTGGACAAGTTGAACAACATGGCTGGGAGCAGCAAGAACAACAGACACCATCGCTGCAAAGCAAGGCAGAGTGAAGTGGAGGTCCATGATCGCCCACGCCAGTCGGCAAGGCATCGGATGATGATGAATACATTTAGTTCATTTAAGTGCCGACGATTAGAGGTGTTACTAGAAAGTAACATACACAGATAAAAGGAGGAGAAATGAGGAGGATACATGTTGAACAGGACAGAAGGAGCAAACCAACCACCTACAGCACACACTTTGGTTACATCAAAACATGGTAAGTTGTAGTTTTAGTAACAGTTTAACAGCACTTGTAATACAGTTAGATCATAAAAGTGCCGGCAGTTACAGGTGTTTACTAGAAAGTAACGTACAATAAAAGAAGGAGAGATAAGGAGGATAGCTGTGACAATAAAGGCGAAGCAAACCACACCAGCCACAACCCACCCAGCACCAAGAGCACAGACATTGGTTACATCAAAACATGGTTACTACAGACTGTTGTCAGTGTACAGTCGAACCTGCCATGACTGCCACCTGTATAATACGACCACCTGTACAAACGGCCACTTTCTATTCTCTCTCTTGTGTTTTTTCTAGAAAATTTCACGGCGTAAAACGGTCACCTGTCCAACGCGTCTGCGGCCCGCCCTATTTATCAACCAAGAACAGACACCCAAATCTTTCATCGCCCGACGCTTTGTCATAAACAAGGTTTTGGCCCCTGACGCTGTGGACGAGTCGTCATAATCCATTTACCTGTCGTTTTGTCCAATCATGTTGGGTAGGTCCCACCCACTGTTGTTTACCCAAGTTGACCACTCAGTAACAATAAATGTTCAGCTGCTGGTGAGGGAAGCGTGTGGTCCGACATAACCCATAAGCCCCGCCCACAACTCCTACACAAATGGTAAGTGAGGTGACCGGTCACTGTTTACCCAGTCTGTAACAATGGACGTGAACATGAACTTGTGCTAGAAGCGTCGCTCGTTCTCCGAGTGGTGGCGAACCGTTTGTTTATTTTCCCTTGTCTTCCTCGACTAACACATTTAATCTTGTTTTACCCTCGCACACTGTCTTCCTCATTTGATACACTTTGTAGAATTTAACATAACATTACAGCAGTCGCGAGACTGTCTCTCTGCGTAAGCAAAAATGCCCATGCCCACACATAAATACACACACACTTGCACACGCGCACACATAAATACACACACACTTGCACACGCACACACACGTAAATGCACACACACTTGCACACGCGCACACATAAATACACACACACTTGCACACGCACACACACGTAAATGCACACACATACACTTGCACACACACGAACGCACACACTCACACACACACACACGCACACACACACACACACATGCACATATGCCTATCCCTAGGCGCTTTTCAATGCCACACCTTGTTTCACTATATAAATAATATGATTATTTTTCCGTACTTGATTCAAAGACTTAACACGCACCAAATCTTCACCAATAAATCAACCCAAAAGCACAATTTTGCGCCATGAAGGCATCAGGAACCAAAGAGGTGTAATAAAATATCCTAGATCGTGAACTCATTACGTACTTCCTGTTCACTACGGAGCGCAATATTTGAGCAGAATAAAGGGCAAGGGGGGTAGGTGCCGCGCACACTCGACTACAGCGAGACTGGAGTTTTGTTCTTCATTTGTGCGTAACGGCGCAGTCCGTGGTGAGAAGATGGGCGGCCATGACAGTGCCAGATCTAGGAGTGTCAGTTTATGTTGGTGACAGACGTCGAAACAGGAAGTGTGCCTGATGAACCCAGAGTTAGACTCTATCAGTGTCAGTCTACTGTGCCCAATCCTGTCTCTGGTAAGTAAAGCAGCCGCGGTTTTTTAAACTTGAGATTTATTCAGAATTTTACTGCATTTGCAAAGCAATTAAGTTCTATAAGTGCCGAAGAAAGTAACATACAAAGTACAGAAGGAGGAGAGATAATGATGACAGATGTTTGATGGGGAAGAAGGAGGATCCGCATAAAAAAAGTGTAAAGCAGCTGTACCCAAATAGAAAATAGTAAAATCGAGGTCTGTGTTAGTTTTGTATCGTGTTTGGTTTGGCGGGTGCTCTGGTGTCGTTTGCTCCTTTTTCATAGTAGACATCTGTCGAACGTATCTCTCTTACTTCTTTTCTTAGTAGATCTAGATCTAGATCTTACATTCTAGTATTACAAGTAACTTGTAATTTCTGGCACGTATCCTTTTTGTGTTTCAAGTGCAGTAAATCACTTACTGAAACTAAATTTAAGTTTTAAAAAGTAAACATCTTGAGTTCCGAGCAGTCAAAGTAGGCTAAACGGACTCTCTTGAGTGACATAGCCTAATCATACAGGAAAACTATAAATAGAAATACAAGCACCATTTCCTGGAACCATACGATAAGTCTGACGTCTTCACATCTATCTCTTTGAGCTTTTTTCCCCCTTGTCTTATCTTACCCAGACAGAAATTCAGACTTTTTTTCTTTGAGCTGTAATCAGATCCTGCCTCACAGATGACATGTCTGTGCATAGATCTAGATATACAACCGGAACGATCAAACACAATGCGCAGTTTTCACAAGTTCCCCTGTCTCATTCCCCACTCGTATCTTTCTTATCTATAACTTTACTGCATATTGCTGTGGGTTGGGAATGCGCGTTTTAGTTTCAATATGTCTTTTTTATCTGAAGGAGTGGGTGGTTGGCTCCTTCTATCCTACCACACGTCAGTCGTTCTTATCTTTTTCCCTTCTTTTCTTTGCATGTTACTCTCTAACAGCACGTCTAACCTTCGGCACTTATAAAACTTATTTGTGTTGTATGTCCCGAAAAATTAAACCTATCCCTTTTGGGGCGGGGGGGGGGGGTGATGGGAAAGGAAGGAGGGGATGAGAGTGCAACCATAGCACATGGACACAAAAGACTGCGTGTGCGTGTCTTGGAAACGATATTGACAGACATGTATAGAACGGAAAGGGTATGAATTTGATTTTTGGGATGAGTGGCGACATTAGAATGAGGACAGGACTTGAAGACATCCTATTCTGAGCACTTGACTCCTTCCATGTCTCTGGCCTCTGGTCTAGTCAGTTGTTTCTTTGTATTTCATTTTGATATGACTTAGTGGCTTTTTAAATGTCTACTTTAGACTACGTTCATCCCGAACACGTCTATCCAGTTGTAGTATATAATATAATATAAATCATAGTGCTCTTATTGCACCAATAGTAAAGTGACCCCCTACGCTTTACTTTCGGATTTGTTCCAGCCTTTTCATCAGACACTGCAGGTCTGCCCCCCCTCCCCACTTTCCCCGCCCCCACACCAGGTCCCCCCCACCCCGTCACAACACCAGCCGTCTGTGTGAACAGCCTGGGAAATGACGTCGGAGCAGGGCAGCCGCGGATTCTACCTGAGTCCACTGGACAGACGGTACAAGCCGGAGGAACTGGTCACTCACATCATCCGTCTGCTGACCAGTGTGGGCCTCAGGTAACCAGGGTAGACCATCAGTGATTTATCTACAGAGGCACCAGCCAGCCATATCAGGTGGTGTTTTAGCCTGTCTCAGGTAACACAAGTAGTAGCAACAAAAGAGGAACAGAGACCTTCCTTCTGTTTTTGTAGTTTTTGCTTTGTTAACGTGCGTACCCTTTTATAAATGTAAGGATATATCATCTCATACACACACACACACACACACACACACACACACACACACACACACGCACACACACACACACACACACACAGGCACACACACTCACACGCACACACACACACACACACACACACGCACACACACACTCACACACACACACACACACACACACACGCACACACGCACATACACACACTCACACACACCTTATTTCGTTGACGTCTTCGACTAGACACTTGGTAGACAAGGAATTAGTCTCGTTGTTTGTTTTTTTCCCTTTTTCGTTTCTTTTCAAAACTCCACAAAACGACCCGAGTTCAAGAACGCCCAGTCTAGGATTCGAACCAGGGTTATCCACTCCGCGGTCCAGCATGATAACGACTGAGCTAAAGAAGCACCCTCGTCTGTCTGTGTCTAGCAGGGAGGTGGACACGGGAAAAATGATTTTAAAAAATAAATTGTGTTTCGTCCTGATGTCCCAGGTGTGACGACGTTTCTAAGATCGCCATCCACCGTGACCTGGGTGTGGCACGAGTGGTGTTGATGACGTCAGAGAACGAGCGGTTCGCCGTGCGCGCCATCGAGCAGCTGAGCAGCCTGATGAAGGTGTTGGACCTCCGGACCATCACGGCCAGGCCAGACCTGGGGCGAGCACGTGGGGTCAGGGACCGCTCCAGCGAGTCCAGATGTGTGAGTACAACTCTAGTCCATCTGTGTGTGTGAGTACAACTCTAGTCAATCTGTGTGTGTGAGTACAACTCTAGTCCATCTGTGTGTGTGAGTACAACTCTAGTCCATCTGTGTGTGAGTACAACTCTAGTCCATCTGTGTGTGTGAGTACAACTCTAGTCCATCTGTGTGTGTGAGTACAACTCTAGTCCATCTGTGTGTGTGAGTACAACTCTAGTCCAACGGCAGAGTATATGGTGTAGCGGTTAGGCACAAAGAGACCCGAGTTCGATTTCCGAGTAAGGGAAATATTCTATTGAGTATCTCGGTCCATTCTGCAGGGATGTTGTATTTCTCTCAGTGTGGGTTGGCCCTCACAGGCAGTGTTAAAATCATTAAATTCTTTTGAAAGTCAGCTTAAGTCATTTTGGCCCATGTTACTCCCTCAAACACGTCCATACCTCTCTCCCCCAACTATCTATGAAGCTCCCCACGGACCGAGAAAAGACAAACGATGAGCAGGCGGCGGAAAAACGGACAGAGCAAGAGCCAGTGGAGGTCAACGGTGAGGACAAAGCGTCATCTGATACACAGAAATCTTCTGACGACGGTAAGATGGTTTGTTTATAAATTCATGTTCGCAACAGCAAATTCAAACCGGCGTTTGTGCTGTTCACGCATGACGTCATAGCTCCCCCCATGGTGGTCCCACAGAGATGTGTTTTTTGTAGGTGTTTTACAGTCCGAACGACCAATGGTAGACGGTCACTTAAGATGCGGCTTTCTTTACTTTTTTAACTTTTCCGATCCAGCGGCCATTTGGGTTCTCGCCATAGCGTACTTTACTAAAGACCGCCATTTGGGTTCTCGCCATAGCGTACTTTACTAAAGAACGCCATTTGGGTTCTAGCCATAGCGTACTTTACTAAAGACCGCCATTTGGGTTCTAGCCATAGCGTACTTTACTAAAGAACGCCATTTGGGTTCTCGCCATAGCGTACTTTACTAAAGAACGCCATTTGGGTTCTCGCCATAGCGTACTTTACTAAAGACCGCCATTTGGGTTCTCGCCATAGCGTACTTTACTAAAGACCGCCATTTGGGTTCTAGCCCTTCGGTCTGTCGACGTGGCAAAGAATTGGCAGGTTTTAACCAGCTGTGCTTTGTCGCTGTATAGAGTCGATGTCTGGGGACGCAGGTAGGTAGGTGCTACGCAGGTCACAAAGTGCTGGGCAGGTAAAGAGGTGGTGTGGTACTGTTTCATCCTGGCAGTCGCACAGCGGGCAGTCGGGTGGGGTATACTTGCGGATCCTATTAAGGTAGGAGTTTAGTGGTATGTGTTGTGTTTGTAGGCGAAAGATCGTGACTTGTGCTCTTCTACTCAGGGAATTTATTGCATCTTTAGAGTTGGGGGCTGTCATGTGTGCAAATACAGTTCTTCCAGTTTTGCCCATTGCCCGTCCATTCAGATGCGGGTTTCCGAACGTGCCTGTCAGGGCCAGCCCCGGAATGAGAGGAATACAACACCCCAACAGAAAGACCGAGAAACACGATAAAAATTCTCCCCGTTTGGTAACCAAACTACGTGAGACGGCGAGGCGGAAAGCCGCTACACCACAGACAGCGGTCCACAGAGAGTGGAGAACCCGGGTGTGTGTTCTAGGTCAAGTGAGCTCTGACTGGAGACCACAACTACACCTTCACCTTGTTTTGTTACTTTGCTGTCAACGTTCTCCTACCAATAGGTATTGCTATGTTAGGCCTGCTCAAGTAGAAACAACGTCTTTATTGCAGTTTTCCCACTTTGTTTTTATCTATGGGGTCTCAAACTCAAATTTTCCGAAAGCCCTCTGCTGGTAGTGTCCGGGTGAGTTTGGCCGCATCAAGTACTTCACAAAAATGTTAGAAGTTCAATAAAATTGTTTATTAAATGAGTGCAACGATCTAATCTTCTCAATCTTTATATTCATGGCAGTTCAAAACCCGAAATGTTGTTCTTTACCGCACAGCGTTTTCTACAAAACGGTACCGTGTTAGAAAAAACGTGCGGGGCTCTCTAACACTAAACTTTGACGTCCACTACGGGCCATAGAATCACGTCTTTCTTGTCTCAGTCAAAGTTTGGGACCCCTGGACCTGTCGTTCCCTTTGACGTGGACGATGCTGGGATAACCAAGCACCTATTTTATCTTGATATTTTGGCCCGCTGAAGGAACTCAGGACGTGGAGCAGGGCAGAGAGGAGACGTGCGCCAGTGACGACAGCGGCCAGGCTAGGTCACTTCCGGAGGCTACCGTGTCAGATCCTGACCTGTCCAGTGCTGTGGTGAACTCTGACCCGGCCATATCCCCAGCTGCGGTCACCTCTGAACCGGCCATATCTACTTCCGCGGCACAGGAGACACACAGCGGAAGTGATGCAAGGTATACGCTGAGTGGGGTTATTGTTTTAAAATCTAGTTTTTAAATACAAATAGGCTGTATAAGTGTCGAAGATCAGAGGTGTTACACATGAGTAATAAACAAAGACATGAAGGAGGAGGGATAAAGACAAAAGTAAAAAAAAAAAAGAAACAAGGAGCGAATTACACCAGAGCACCCGCCAAGTTTTTAAACATATGGGTGGGTGGGTGGGGGGGGGGGGGGGGGGTGATGGGAAAGGAAGGAGGGGATGAGAGTGCAACCATAGCACATGGACACAAAAGACTGCGTGTGCGTGTCTTGGAAACGATATTGACAGACATGTATAGAACGGAAAGGGTATGAATTTGATTTTTGGGATGAGTGGCGACATTAGAATGAGGACAGGACTTGAAGACATCCTATTCTGAGCACTTGACTCCTTCCATGTCTCTGGCCTCTGGTCTAGTCAGTTGTTTCTTTGTATTTCATTTTGATATGACTTAGTGGCTTTTTAAATGTCTACTTTAGACTACGTTCATCCCGAACACGTCTATCCAGTTGTAGTATATAATATAATATAAATCATAGTGCTCTTATTGCACCAATAGTAAAGTGACCCCCTACGCTTTACTTTCGGATTTGTTCCAGCCTTTTCATCAGACACTGCAGGTCTGCCCCCCCTC
>NW_004798464.1:42137-47889 GCF_000002075.1 Aplysia californica
CTATGATGTACTGTACCACTAAATGCTTGGGATGAAAACTGAGTTCTCGTTAGTGGTTCATAATGTTCTTTTCAAAAAATAAATGTAGGTGCTTTTCACATCTTCGAAACATATTTTAAACAATTCACAAAGAGGGCTGGCTTCGACCCTGCTTGTTCGTTAACAACCCTGGTTGAGAGAGATACAACATTGCAGCCAAGATACCATGAAACATGTACTCGATTAAGAGTCTCGTAACAGGAGAATCGAACTCGGGTCTCCTGCATGTGTGTCACAGGTAAAATAGAAGGTAAACGAGGCAGGGGTAGACCCAGGGCGACACACATAGGGGGGAACTAAACAGAGGGATGATGGGGACAGATCAGGATAATAATAATATAACATTTTTGTGGCTAAGTGAGTAGTGAATTTTAACTCAAGTAATGTCAAGCAAGTGTCGGTGACACGGGGATCAGATGGGTGGTCACTGGGGTGTGTCCTTGAGCAAGACACGGCAACCCTAGCTCAAATTACAGGGCGCTGCACAGTGGCGACCGGCAGTGGCATTGTTTGTAAACTGTTCTGTTTTTGTGTAAAATTGTGTAGTATTGTGTATGTATGTTGTATTAATGCATGCACTTATGTATGTACGTATTTACAACTATGTATTTATGTATGTATGTATGTACGTATATGTATGTTTGCCATTGTAAACCAAAGTGCCCTTCTGGGACAAATAAAAGTGTAATTTATTTTTATTATTTTATTATTATTTTTTATACGAATGAATGATGAACCAAGATGGCCGATGTCTGTCTCAGATCTCGACCTTGGCGCCAGTAAGGACAGACCACCCACCGTCCCTCTCCTCTTTGTTTCTTCCCCGTTTTCTCTCCCCCTCACGATCAACTCATTGTCTGCCCTTGGCCTACATTTAAAAGCTCACGAGCTGTCGCCGCCGCCGCACTCATCCCATGCCACAAGACATTTCTCTCCGTTTCTGATTTAGCAACCGCTTCAAGGTTTTGCTCTCATGTTTCTTGTAAACTACTTCTACACGGACAAGCTTTGTACGGAAACGAGCAGTGCAGTAACTCAAATGCCTTGCAAAAGAGCGGGGAAAATTGCTTTCCAAGTAATTATCTTTCGAGGACCAGCCTTAAGACGGGCCACAAGTATGTTCACACTGTGATTAACGGCAAACGAACTACAGATGTATTTCTACCCCCCCCCCCAATCACACACACACACACACACACACACACACACACACACACACACACACACACACACACACACACACACACACACACACGCACACACACTTGTCTCCCTGCCTACATCACATCCGCCAATCAGAAAGTCATTGAGTTTGTACGAGAAGAAATTCAAGCTCGTCTCAATCTTGATTTTCCAAATGTTTAATTCTGTAGGTCTAACGCAAGGGGAAACATATAGCTACACATTTGTTACATGATTTGAGGGGTCGTGTTGAAGGAACAAAATCATGAAGAAACGATCAAACTAACAGATGCATCCCCACCAGAGGGCGGTTTCATTCTTCTTTCCCATCAAACATCAACCCCTCCTCCTTTTCTGTGTATGTTACTCTCTAGTACCACTTCGAAACTTTGGCACACGTATGACTTATTTGAGGTGCAAGTGTCGTAAAACTCGTTTTCGAACCGACATCTATGGTGCAGTAGTTAGGAATTTTGCTACCGCATTAAGGAGATCCCAGTTCGATTTCCGAGTCGTGAGAAATGAGTTATAATGTATCTCGGTCTTTCTTCGGGGATGTTGTATCCCTCTCAGTCTCAGCCCGGATTGGCCCTGACAGGCAGGGTCGGAATCCCGACTTTTAAATGATCTAAATTGTGCCAATGGGCGCGCGTGAAAACTCACACTATATATACATATTGTATTTTAAAAAACAACAACAACTTTCACGAGAACTCAAGTCTTTCCCCTGTCGTTGCCAGGTGTACCCCCCAGCCCCAGGACGATGACGGGGGTCACAAGGAAGGAACAACAACACAGTCAGGGCCACCCTCCAAGGACTCGAACTCCGACCAGCTGGGTCAGAGGCCAGGCGGAACTCAAGGCCAGTCCTCACAGGAGCGGAAGGAAGGAGGGAACGAGGAGGAGGAGGATGATGATGATGAGGAAGAGGAGGAAGAAGAAGAAGTCCCCGGACCCAAGCTGGTCGACGCCAAAACTTCCACTCCAATGGTGATTCTTTCTCTTTCTTTTTTAATGTAGATGATTTTTTTACACCCTCATCGAAACTACAACAACAACAACAACAACAACAACAACAACAACAACAACAACAACAACAACAACAACTACTACTACTACTACTACTACTACTTCTACTACTACTACTACTACTACTACTACTACTACTACTACTACTACTACTACTACCACTACTACTACTACTACTACTACTACTACTACTACTACTACTACTACTACTACTACTACGATAGCATTTGTGTATAGCAAATCCCCGCTCAGCAGCAGGCTCTATGCCCTTTACACTATTTTATTACCCCCAGCAGACCATAAAACACTCAGAAACATTCTCAGCTTCCCGGGAAGCCTACAGTGCAAGCAGCTGATTAAGCGCAAAACACTAACAAACTGACGAAATCTTTCACTGTCTATAGCCGGGTACCCATTCCCACCCGGGTGAAGTGAGGAATATTTGTGTAAAGTGTCTTTCCCAAGGACACAACGTCGGATCCCTGACGGGATTCGGACCAACGACCTTACGGTTGGAAGTCTGATCATAGCCTAACCACTAGGCCACCGACGCCACAAAATGTAGATCATTTAGGAGGCGGACTTGCGAACCTGTCTGTCAGGTCAAACTAGGGTTTGAAAGGGATAAAACACTAAACCAGAGAGACCGAGATACTTCATACAAATGTCACACTTGAAAATCGAACTCGGGTCTCCTGTGTTAAACAGCAAAGTGCCTCACAGCTAAACCATTCATCAACATCATCATCGTCATCATTGTATAAAGAAGGTATTAAAACAGTTAAGACCTTGTTGTATTTCCAGAAAATATGTATTATACACAGTTCATCATTATACTCGTCATCATCATCATCATCATCATCATCATCATCATCATCATCATCATCATCATCATCATCATCATCTTGTTCTTGTTCTCATTCTTGTTCTTTATTATTATTATTATTATTATTATTATTATTATTATTATTATTATTATTATTATTATTATTATTATTATTATTATCATTATTATTATTATCGTTATCAATATTACCATTATTATCATTATTCACATTTTCACCAATCCCCCCCCCCCCCTGTCCCCAGGTATCCCCATGCCACTGCCCAGACACAGTCTTCTACCTAGAGGCTCAGTACGTGGGAGTGGAGACGAGGCACGCAGAGTTCAAGTCCGCCGGGTTCCTCAAGTACGAGTTTGCCACGGCTGTGAGTTTCGCTACGTCAGCCATCAGTTGCACTAGCTCTTCTTGTTTTACGTACTGAATAGATGCAGAGAGGCGGGGACCACCGCTATAAAACGGCCATCTCCAATATTGTATGACAATATGACCAAGGCACATGGGTGGGAGAGGAGAGAGAGAAAGAGAGAGAGGAAGAGAGAAAGACAGAGAGGGAGAGGGAGAGAGAGGGGTAGAGAGGGAGAGGAGAGAGAGAGATAGAGAGAGAGATAGAGAGAGAGAGATAGAGAGATAGAGAGAGAGATAGAGAGATAGAGAGAGAGATAGAGAGAGATAGAGAGAGAGAGATAGAGAGATAGAGAGATAGAGAGAGAGAGAGAGAGAGAGAGAGAGAGAGAGAGAGAGAGAGATAGAGAGAGAGCTAGGACAGGTAAACAGAGCACACATCCAAGAACAGCAGATTAGGAAACAGAACCATGATCATCCGAATTGTAATACCATTTTTGGTACATTTGAGATAAATGAAAAAAAGAAGAAAAAAAAAAGCCAAACCCAATTTAACTAGAATATTGATCACCTAAAAATGGGGTAAAATATACCAGACACACCTAGCAGAATAAAACAAGAAACTTGTAAATTATGAGAAATAGAAGAGCTCTGTCATGTTATTTGTGAGGTGTGCCAAAATAAAACTGGTCTACTTGATATAAATAGGATATTTTGCAAGCTAGATTTTTTTTTAAAAAGCACTGAATGCTTCCCATGAAGTTGAGGTTGTTTCAGAATGCTCTCAGGTCTGCTGGAGTAATAGTATAGATTGTGAGGCGTATAGAGTTTGCTGTTGAGCGGGGATTTGCGCTACACAAATACTATCTATTATTTTTAATAGTATTATTATTGTTATTATTATTGTTATTATTTTTATCATTATTATTTTTATTATTATTGTTATTATCATTATTATTATTTTATTATGATCATTATTATTATTATTATTATTATTACTATTATTATTATTATTATTATTACTATTATTATTATTATTACTATTATTATTATTATTGTTGTTTTTAGTTGGTTTCATTTTACTTTGTTTGATTGTTCATGACCCCAGTTGACTCCCCATTGCGTCATGTGACGTCACGTGATCATTATCTCGCCAGGTGGGTCGCTACCTGTGTGGGTTCCTCAACTCAGGGGGCGGCGCTCTCTATGTGGGCGTGAACGACGACGGGCGGGTGGAGGGTGTCTTTCTCTCCAGGAGCACGTTGCGAAAGACTAAGAAAGGCATCTACACGGTGAGCTTGTAGGTTGGGTTTTAGAAAACGTTTTACGGCACTTGCAGCACAGACAGGTCATATTAGAGCCGACGATTCGAGGTGTTACGAGAGAGTATAATGATAACAAGAGAACAAGGAGAGCAGATAAGGACAAATAGATATTTTTCAGGGAACAAGAAGCAAACCACACTGGGGCACCCGCCAACCACCCTCTCATCCCCCTTTACAAGACGAGTGATTGAGGAAGGAAATGATAGTTATTTTACTTTCTTTACGTGCCCTCTGACACAATTAGGCTGTTTCAACCCGGACCGTCAGGAACAAAGGGAGAAATGGCGCGGAGACTGAGAGTGATACAATGTTCTTAGTTTTAGTTTTAGTGGAAGTTTTACGGCGCTCGCAAACGCATAAGGTCATATGAGCGCCAGAAGATTAGAGCTGTTACAAGAGAGTAAAAAACATAAAAAAGAAGAAGGGGAGATAAGGACGATAGATGTTTGACAGGAAAGAAGAAGCAAACCACACCAGAGCACCTGCCAACCACCCACATACAATGTTCAAGCAGATAGACGGGGATATTTTTGTACTCGATGAAAAAACAAACTCATCCCTACACATGAACGGAGTTCAAATCATTTGTGCGCAAACCACACCGAAGCACACGACAACCTCTCACATCGAAGACAACTTAACCATCTTATAATTCCTAGTACTCTGATGTCCATGATGTGATGCGTGTATTCGTCATTGAGTGTGCTGGGATAGTAGGGATGTCTGCGTAGATCTATGTGGTAGCGTCAATCGAAAGAGTGTAGAATTATCATGTAAGTTCATTCACTTGTCAAGTGTGTATTGTAATGTATCCAGAGCTGTATTGTAGGGGGGTGGATGCTATAGAAATTATCTGCGTTCTTCTTCTTCTTCTTCTTCTTCTTCTTGTCATGATGATGATGATGATGGTGATGGCCATTATTCCCTGCTATCTACAATGATGATGATGATGATGATGATGATGATGATGATGATGATGATGATGATGAT
>NW_004798464.1:49967-64099 GCF_000002075.1 Aplysia californica
GTTACAGGAACATGTCATGGCTGTCAGTGCTGGTTGGTTTGTTTTTTAATCTAGGAGATTTTACACCCCCTACTATTTAATGTAGGTGATTTTAGAGCCCCTAGTACACAGCTTAGATTATTTAGAAGGCCGGCTTCCGATCCTCACTGTCAGGTCAGCCCCGGATTGATACAACATCCCTGCAGAAAGATTGAGGTACTCGATAAAAAACAATCTCTAGCCACTCTGGAATCGAACTCGGGTCACCTGCAGCAGACAGAGAAGCAATTTTCACAACTACAGCACAGACACCAGCAGGTAGCAATGGTAGGTCTCTACGAGTATGCTGCCCTGAAGCTACCCCTGCTTCTTCTGCCTTCTCGCTCTCAATGGACAGGGAGACAGAGATAGCGAGACAGAGAGAGAGAGAGAGAGAGAGAGAGAGAGAGAGAGAGAGAGAGAGAGAGAGATGATCACTATCAGTAGCTTATTTGTAAAACTTGAAAAGATGGTTGGCGAAGAAAGACCAAAATAATCAAGACAATAATATAGTATGCTTTAAAAACAACAACATGTTATTGTGAGAACTTCTGGCACTTTAAAAATCAACTGTCCGTTTAGCTTAGGGAACTGGTATTTCATAGTCACAGCAGTCATCGTTTTAATATGTAGGTCTAATGTATTGGCACGTCCTCAGACAGGTTGATAGCAAAATGCGCATTTCGGCTAAGTCTTTCACTTTTTGAGGCCGCAAAGCACCGTCACTGAACGCCACTGAATAGACTTAGATGACAACATCGAGAAGGAAATTAAAATGGCAGGCCAGATTCATTGTAAAATGATCCTGCTAAGGAAGATAGAGAGGATGGCTCGATGGCCACCTTTCAGAACGTTCTAGCCTAGTCCCTGCCAGGGAAGTGAGCTGGGACAGTTTCACACTGGTCAAAACTCAGTGCTGGCTGAAGAAGCTTTTTGGGAATCCCGCATTTTGTCCAGCTTGGTAAGTTCACTGAATACTGAGTGTCTGAAGAGACGATGTACAAAGGGGGCACAAGTACACGCCGTCTCACCACTGAGAAGGCCGTTGTCAATTATTCCCCATAATGTGCAGCTGAAAAATAGCGTACCAAAACACTGCTTGATGGGCTAGGTATGTACTATGTAATGTTTCTTTGAACTTGTTCCAAAATCTGTTTCCAAATTCATGTTTCGTTGAAGGTGGGAACATTTTCCCGAAACGCAAGCAAAAACTATCTGGAACAAGATTCAGAGTAGAGAAGATCTAAAGAATAGCAGAGTAAATAGGACACACCACAGGAAGTAGGCGGAACATGGCCTCCAGTAGGCGCCTCATGGCGGACAACAGCTGTAGCCTCGAAAGATCCGAGGAGGAGGAGGAGAAGGAGGAGAAGGAGGAGGAGGAGGAGACAGGTGTGTTTGTGGGTCCGCTCCGCCGAGACAGAAGTCCCGACCAGCTCGCTGTGCTCATCTTCCGCCTGCTCAACTGCGTGGGCGTGAGGAGCACAGACATCTGCAAGATCTCCGTCAACACACGGCTGGGCTACGCCAAGGTCGGCCTGCACGCGCTCACCTGCCAGGAGTACGCGCTCAGGGTGCTAGGAGAGCCGCAGAACGTGATGAGTATCTTTGACCTGAGGGACATCAGTCTGAGGCCGCACCGACTGACGGTGCAGAGGTTAAGGGTCAATGGAGGGAAGGACGAGATGGTGAGCTGGGTTTTTTTTTTCTCTTTATTTCTGGACGTAGATCTAGGTGTTTTTGTGCCCCCATCGACACAATTTAGGTAGATTTGGAGGATTTGAGAGAAAGAGAGTTGTAACTAAAAAAAAGTGACAAAGAACAGTCTATATATATATATATATCTTTAAAACGAATCTTATCACAACTTTGTGTGTGTGTTTGTGTGTGTGTGTGTTTGTGTGTGTGTGTGTGTGTGTGTGTGTGTGTGTGTGTGTGTGTGTGTTTTGACAGTAGCTAACGCACCACGTGCACAACCCTATACTAATCAGACAGAGCCACTTCGATAGGATTGGACAAGAGGAAAAAGGTCATTTAGGAATTGAACTCTGGTATTTCACGAGCGACGGCAAAACGTTTAACTGCTACACCCCAAACACCCATCTCTACGTCTTAAAGAGTTCAAATCTCGAGACGTCCCTGAGCAGTGGTTCTGTGGTCGATGTTTCTGTTTCTCTGTTAAAAATAATAGATGGCATTCGTAAAGCGCAAATTCCCGCTCATCAGCAAGCTCTATGCGCTTCTCAATCTATACTATTACCCGAGCAGACCTAAGAGCATTCTGAAACAACTTCAACTTCCTGGGAAGAAAACAGGGCAAGCAGCCATTTTTAGGCTGTAAAACACTAACATACTGACACAAATTTTTGCTGCCTATGGCTGAGTACCCATTCCCACCGCGGTGAAGTGAGGACAATTCATTAAAATGTCTTTTCCAAGGACACAACGTCGGGCCTGCGGCTCGAACCCCCTAACTCTCAACCTCTCGATTACGAGTCCGGTAGGCTAACCACTAGACCACCGACACCAAGGCTTCTCTGTTCTTACTGTTCTCTTTGTCCTTGTGGTGACGGTGCTCTACGTCTTGTGCTTAGTCGTGGGTTTGAACCCAGTTAGGGCCTCATGTTGTGTCCTTGGGAAAGGCAGTTTACACGAACTTGCCTAACTTCATGCGGGTGGGAACGGATATCCGGGTAAAGGCAGCGAACGATCTTGGCGATTTGTTAGTGTTTGAGCTATTAATATGCTGCTTGCACTGTATACTTCCTGGGAAACCGAGAATGTTTTAAAATGTTCTAGGGTCTGCTGGGTACAGCAGTCCATGTGGGCGGGAAGTGGGTGCTCTGGTGTTGTTTGCTCCTTCTTTCCTGTCAAACATCTATCGTATTTATCTCACCTTTTTTCTATGTATGTTCCTATCTTGTGAAACCTCTAATTTTCGTCACTTGTATGATCTATTAGTGTTGTTAGTGCCGTGAAGCTCTTACTAAAACTAACAGACTTTTCTAAAAGTTCAAGCTCATAACCGTCTCTGCCTATTAGTCCACACGGTGGGATCTTGTCAGACTTCACATAATAAACAAACACATGTGTTAGTTCACTCCCCAGACCTCTGCCTGTATCCAGGCTTCTCAGCCCTGCCAAGGTCACTGCCAAAGTAACTGTCAAGGTCACTGCCAAAGTCACTGCCAAGGTCACAGCCAAGGTCACTACCAAAGTCACTATCAAGGTCATTGCCAAAGTCACTGTCAAGGTCACTGCCAAAGTAACTGTCAAGGTTACAGCCACAATCACTGCCAAGGTCACAGCCAAGGTCGCAGCCTGAGCATGCCACAGACTAGACACGTTAGCACGGGGCAGAGAGAAGCGACATCCCCGCCAAGATCTCGCGCTACTGAAGGCGTCAAGGAGGCCCCGCTCAGCCCCGTGCCCGCCCACTCTCCCCGGCGAGAGACTCCCAGTCCTCGTGGAGAGTCAAAGGCTTCATCTAATGATCGTAAAGAACCAGAGGTGCAGGGTTCGAATCCTGGGCAAAGAGATACTGTGACGGGGTCTTCCTCCCTTCCGCCGGAGGCTCCCAGTGACAGCAGCTCGACCCAGTCTCTGCCCCGGGAGTTCACGCGCTTGGAGGAGGAAGACGACTCTCTGTCCGCAGACCCGGACTGCTGTAACCGATCACGCTGCTGTGACGCCCCGCCAGAGACCACAGCGTCATGTGACACACGTGGCAAAGGTATTTGTGACGTCACAGCCCGCCTCAACACGTCACAGAGCAGGAGGCAGGAGGGCGGGGAGAGCCCGGAGCCAGTTTCCGACAACCCTGGACGCCAGGCTGAGACGTCTGGGGAGGATAATGCTCCTGGTGGGGGTCCCTCAGACCAGCACGATCTATCTAGTGGTCACTCAGACCAGCACCACCTATCTAGTGGTCACTCAGACCAGCACCACCTATCTAGTGGTCACTCAGACCAGCACCACCTATCTAGTGGTCACTCAGACAAGCACGACCTATCTAGTGGTCACTCAGACCAGCACGACCTATCTAGTGGTCACTCAGACCCGCACCACCTTCCTAGTGGTCAGTGTGAGCAGGAAGGCCGTGAAACAGCCACCACGTCACGCCACGTGGACACAGACCAGCAGAAGTCGCCGACGGTCAACTCTCACAGTCTCCCGTCCCAGGACAGGCCGCCCACAACTTCCGGCACCCAGGTCACCGCTGGCCGCGACGCCTCTGAGCCGGCAGCGCTCAAACTGGACGCAAAAACCTCCACATCGACCTTGTCCCCCGGGTACAGCTTCTGCCTGGAGAGATCTTTCTACCACAGGGGGGAGCGGGTGTTGGTGCCGGGCTGTGTGGAGAGACAGAGCGAGGGCGGACCACCCTTTGTGGAATACTACGGGTAGGGAACATTCCTCGATTTTCGCGTTTGTTGTCAGAAATCTGGATTCGTTTACCATGCATAGGAAGGAACTCCCTCATTCCTTTGTCTCGCAGTTATTTTCCAGGACATAAGTGTGAGTTCATAATCTTTTTAGCTTTAGTAAGACTTTCACGTCACTTGCAACACAATAAGGTCATATAAGAGCCGAAGATTAGAGGTGTTACGAGAGAGTAGCACACACAAAAAGAGGAGGGGAGATCAGGACGATAGATGTATGATAGCAAACCACACAAGAGCACCCGCCAACCTCAAGACAATAACGAGATAACTGTAAAAGACAAAGGGAATCGAAAAAATGCTTCTATGCTCTTGTAAATAAGTGGGAAAGGCAAGTCTTAGTGTAAAGACAAGCGCATGTCAATTTTGGAACACATTCTTTTTTTGTTCTCATGTTATTATGTTTGTAGACATCCCCACTCTCTCTGTCTCTCTGTCTCTCTGTCTCTCTGTCTCTCTGTCTCTCTCTCTCTCTGTCTCTCTGTCTCTCTCTCTCTGTCTCTGTCTCTGTCTCTCTGTCTCTCTGTCTCTCTCTGTCTCTGTCTCTCTCTCTGTCTCTGTCTCTCTGTCTCTGTCTCTCTGTCTCTCTGTCTCTGTCTCTCTGTCTCTCTGTCTCTCTGTCTCTCTCTCTCTCTCTCTCTGTCTCTGTCTCTCTGTCTCTCTGTCTCTCTCTCTCTGTCTCTCTGTCTCTCTGTCTCTCTGTCTCTCTCTCTGTCTCTCTCTCCCTCCCTTAAATTAACCCCCCTCCCTCTCCCCCCCCCCCACCCCAAGAAGCAGCAACTGCTACATCGTACATCAGAGGCGGTACCGAGAGCGCACGGCGTGTTCTGTGTGCGCCATGCTGAACACGGAGGGAGGGGCCATCTACTTCGGCGTTCACCCGGACGGAAGGGTCAAGGGCGCCGTTGTGAGCCAGAGGATAGAGGACCAGCTACGCTGTGACATCGACACAATGGTCATGATGATCAAGCCAATGATATCCCCGTCAGCGTACAGCGTCAATTTTGTCAAGGTACGCTCAAGTGTACTTTGGTAACGTTTGTGGTTTTTTGTGGGGTTTATTTTGTTGTTTGGGGGGGGGGGGGGGGAAAAAAAAAATTCCTACATAGGAGGGGTGGTTCTTGATCTCTCTCCTTTCTCAGAGTGTCTTCCAAGTTACAACTTCTTTTCTTTTTTAAAATGTAAGTTTTTCTGCTTTTCTATCCTCATCATTCCTGTCGTCACTTCTCCTCTACTTTTTTTGGTTTGTTTGTCACTCTGAGTCTAATATTCGAGACAACATGACTGTCTTTTTCTTTTTCGTTTGTGCGTGAGTGTTTAGTTTGTTTGCTGTTGTTTTTGTTTTTGCGCTTCGAAAATAAGACGTCGTAAAAACATTTAGGATAATTGAAGAGTGGGGGGAATCTTTGAATCTTATTTCCTCCAAACTATGCCTCACGAAGTTACAATCTCTTTAGCCTAAGGACGAGAGCTACGTGACTCGTATTTTACTCAGGGTGGGGAAAACAATTAAAATAAAGTGTCACCATCATTGCCTTTCTCACCCTGCATCAGGGTATAAGCAATGGGCCTTCCTATAATTATCATGGGATAGCCTTTTGGTGTTATTCCATGCCTTCGCTCTCTTTTGTACATCAAAATAAACTATAATCAACATGAATAACGTTACGTTTGTGTAATGGGAACCTGCGTGTTTCTGTTAGGTTTGGGATGGGGACCTCCGTGTATGTCTGTTCCCCAGGTGATGGGCGACAACGGTCAGCTGGTGCCGGACCTCCGAGTCCTGGAGATCGTGATCAAGAAACAAGAGAACCAGTACAGGTTAAATGGAAACATCTACGTCATCAAGGAGGGCCGAGTGAGGATAAGTAGACAGAGCTGACCACCGAGTGAGGATAAAGTAGACAGAGCTGACCACCGAGTGAGGATAAGTAGACAGAGCTGACCACCGAGTGAGGATAAGTAGACAGAGCTGACCACCGAGTGAGGATAAGTAGACAGAGCTGACCACCGAGTGAGGATATAGTAGACAGAGCTGACCACCGAGTGAGGATAAAGTAGACAGAGCTGACCACCGAGTGAGAATAAAGTAGACAGAGCTGACCACCGAGTGAGGATACAGTAAACAGCTGACCACTGTGCTGGAGACTGCATACGTCAAGTGCTCTGATCGTTTGTGTATATCGTGGGTCGGCCGTTCAGATTTAAGAAGCCCAAAGATCCTTTTTAATGACAGATTCATAATCTGTGGTTTTGATTGTATGTGGTCAATGATAGTAAATAACAAGATGGGCCACTCAGCCAAAAAAGTGTCCGCAGGAAGTATGCTCTTTGCTTCAGATGGCGCTGCAGTCTGTTTTGAAGCTCTCTTTCGTTTTTCCAGAAGAAGAATAGGAATAGCACCTCCCTGCGTGCGCAGAACGACTGCTGTTCATCAGCAGTTCGGGTACGTTCAGTGCGGAGTTTTAGGGTTTTTAAAATTTTAATGACCTCTCGCCTTTCATTCTAAAGTCAAATTACACGAAGAAAACCATCACCCTTTCCTCCGGAAGAGGTTTTTTGTCAGGGTAACCTTTTTAAAAAAGCGTTCTTCCGAAATTTATCCCAAAACTTGCTAGTTTCACTTTGATTTTAAAAAACTCAAGTAGGGTAACTCTGTTCGCAAAGAGTGCGCTTTTGTGAAGAGGGCGCCACCAAATTTTGAGGACACTTTTTTAATTGGCTCAAAGAGAGAAGTGGCCCATCTTGTTATGTACTATCTTTGATGTGGTCCAGAATATCTTTGGTCGAAATCAGACTCTAATTGTTGAAATTATGTATTTTTTAACGGAAGATTTTTTTTTAAAGTCAGGGGGGTAATGGTGGGGGGTGAGGGAGGGTGGGGGTGGGGGGCTCCGGAGTTAAAAGAAAATCCACATCACTTTTGATACAATAACATCTACAGTTGTGAAGGTATCGATACCATTATCGAAACTTTGAATACCCTAAAACACCGAGCTTTGCCGATGACGCTGAAAACACGTAACAACCATGTCGTGTTGATCAAAAGAAAATGTCAAGATGTCTTAGAAGCTTTTGGCAGATTGCGCGGTGTTTTTGACAATTTGATATAGCTGTCGATGGCATGGCGATCGCATTTAAATAGAAACAGTTCATACAAACAAGCTCTTATTGAGTTTCTTGAATTTTTAAAAACAAAATGAACACTACAATGGAAAAACTGATGATGTCACTTTTTTTTCCAATTTCCTGAAAATTTAGATCCAGAAATTTCCTTTTTCCTTTCAGAGGGAGAATTATTCGAAGATTCTGTGTTCTACTGTTGGAGTATTAATCTTGTGCTTATTTTAGACCGGTGTTTTTAAAATTTAATCATCTTTGCGTCGCACAATTCCGGGGTGGGGAGGGTTCGTGGGGGGCGGGGGGAGTTTTGAAGAAAAAGACTATGGTTTGGACATCACTGGCTTTATTTCCTTCCGGTTGTCCAATATTTCCTACACGGCATCATGCTGAGAGGGGTCGGCCCAGGAACATAGCAATTGTGGGGTTTTTCTCCTCCTCGGGCGTAACTTCTGACCCCATTGTATAAGGACGTCTATTTTGATCTTTCCATCACACGCTGTTTTCACGTACTTGTATAAAACTTTCATATTATGTCTCAATCCGTTTTCTATGTTTACATGATAGTTTACGATGGAAGGAAACAACATGCATATCCTGAAATAAGCAAAATTGTGTTTCTGACTTGTGTATGATGGCTCGGTGTGTAGCGCAACATTGCTCTTGGTCCCTGCTGGTCGGACATATCTGTGTGCTACGTACGTGTAAATATTCAATGAACGTTTCCACAATATGGAGGGTCACAAAGGACGAAGTCACACGCTTAAGTTTTCTGTCCTCTTCTCCCTCTCTCCCCCCCCCTCTCTCTCTCTCTCTCTCTTTCTCTGTCTCTATATCTCTCTGTCTCTCTATGTCTCTCTCTGTCTCTCTCTCCTCTCTCTTTTTCTACCCCCCTCTCCCTCTCTCTCTCTTTCTCTGTCTCTATATCTCTCTCTCTCTCTCTCTCTCTCTCTCTCTCTCTCTCTCTCTCTCTCTCTCTCTCTCTCTCTCTCTCTCTCTCTCCCTTACCCTATCCCCACTGAAATGTAGATCAGTTTTTAAAAAACAATTTACTTTCCAGAACTAACTTTCTATGCACAATGCACACATCAGATGCATGGCCCCACTCCTGCACAGAGCATGCAAGGCATGGGGGCTCTCGTGGCCTAGAGGTTAAAATGTTCGCCTCTCGTTCAATAGGCCCCGGGTAGTGACGGAAAATAAAATTTTCTTTTCTAAAATGGTCTCCTTTCATCTCCTTTCCTGCTCTCTAGCAATGTTCTGTCGTCTGCTTTCGTCTTCTCTTTCTGCCCCCACCCCCTCCCCTCCTTTACCCCCTCCTCTGGGCTCCTGACTCTTTCTGCAGCCTTTCTACTGCTACTCCTTGGCTCCTTCTTACTGCTGTCTTTCAGTCACACTCCTGATCTACACCTAACCTTCTCGGACAAGGGCTAACAATCTCGGAAGTCCCGTGCGCACGTTAAAGATCCCTTGGTAGTCTAAAAATCGGTAAGAGTAGGCTTTAGCCGCCACCCAGGCAAAATTGAAAATCTCCTACGAACTGAAACTATGTAATGTGTCCCACGCACTCATATGACATTATGCAGTTGCGAGCGCCGTAAAACACTAACTAAAAAAATTTTTTAAAACAACAACATCCAAAAAAAGCACAAGATATCCGATAAAAGCTTTGGAGAGTATTCTGATGACGTCAGTGGGAAGTGCGCTCTTGTTGGGGAATGTCGAGTTGAAACTTGCGTAATTCTGTCTGAGTGAGAGGAAACCCGTCCACTCTATGGATCGACTCGTGTCGACAGTAGCGATACTTTCAGAAGCTAACTAATCTGTTCCACTTGACGCATCGACCTGCTCCTCCTACTTAGCAGTGACATTTTTGTCAATGCAGGTGGGTTTTGTTTTTTGTTGAACGCTCCCGTGGATCTAATGTAGATCATGCAATGACATGTCAGCACTAATGAGGACAAGAATAACAGACAGACAGACCGTTGTGTTGTGTTGTGTTGTTTGTTGTCTCGGTTTTCCCTGGTCGCTTTGGAAACGTGAAGTCACGTCAGTGGAAATAAAACGATAACACCAGTAGCGACAACAACACAAGCGCAACAACTGCAACAACAATAACATTAACTCTATACTTTTTGTGGTATTTGTACAAAAATAGAAATGTCGACCACAACAACAACAACGTTCGATCTGTACATATTTGTTGTATTCCTAAACAAGAAAATGTAGCAAGAAAGGTGTGAATGATCTGAGTGGTGAAATGGTGTTTCCCAAAGGTTAAAAGTAGGAGTAATTTTTGAAAATGTTTATCCTTATTTATCATGTTTTTCTCATTGTCTCTCTTCTGTTCAAACTGTCTCTGGACGACACGGTCATGGGGTATAAAGTCAACGTTTGTTTTCGACATCTCCCCCCCCCCTCCAACCCCTCAGGAAAGTCTCGGAACTAACTGTCAGTTGACCCGTAACTTCACGGTGACTGGTAACTTTTTGTTACATTAACAGAGACTGTGCCCACCATTTCGGAACTTCACGGTGACCGTAAAGATGGTTCCAGTAGGGAACAGGATAGGGGGTGCCCAGGTCCCTCGTGACTCATTGGAGCAGAGGAAGATAGGACTAACGCTAACATTACTTAAACGTTATCCCACATCATCACTCATCACCGCGACTATTTCTAAAATCATCGTTGCTCTCAGATCAATGAATCTCTATCTGTAACAGTTACTTGTCATACTAAGTATACACGTAATACACTATTGGGCGCTATCATAGGCACTTTTTTCTACTAATCGGATGGCGTCAATCTCATATAAATGATCAAGAGATTAAAAAACAACAACTGTCAATTGATCAGGTCCGGGCACTTGAGAAAAAGTAGTATCCTTATCGATCAATGAACTGGCAGGTGTTGAAAATAGTTGAATGTCCTCCAAGATTTTCCCATTGAGTTCCTAACTGTAGCTATGATTTACTGTAAAACGGTTGACTGATGGTCGGGAGTGGGCGTGTCTCACAGGGGAACGTGCTCACAATCACATACGGAGTTCTGCTCACATAGAGAGACACAGGGAGAGGGGGCGAGAGAGAAGGAGAGAGAGAGAGAGAGAGAGAGAGAGAGAGAGAGAGAGGGAGAGGGAAGGGGGGAGAGTGTGTGATGGAGAGAGAGTGTGTGATGGAGAGAGATAGAGAGAGGGAGCGAGTGAGAGCGAGGAGGAGAGGGAGGCAGAGAGAGAGAGAGAGAGAGAGAGAAGAGAGAGATAGAGAAGAGAGAGATACAGAGAGAGAGAGAGGGAGAGATAGAGAGAGAGAGATAGAGAGAGGGAGCGAGATAGAGAGATGGATAGAGAGAGAGAAAGAGTCAAACAGAGTAAGAAATAAAGAAGCACGCTGCACGTGATACAGCACGTGTATATAATTACCCCCTCCACCCCCCACCCCCCCCCAACATGCACTAATATGACCCGCCTTGTGTGGACATTTGGTCAGTCGGTCCGGCCGAGAGCCATTGATAAGATCCGATCAGATTCGATGAGATGCCACCTGACTTTGTTGCATGTTGGCAGGCAAGCGACGAGGGAAGGACATGAGAAATGTATGTGGCGTTCACTGGACGGCAAAACGTCATTATTCCGGTAGGAGGGAGGGAGATAATTCATGTATAAATAACACGGAGATAGAAGAGCGAAGGACGACGGGGAAAAACATACACAGATGGCTGGAGTAATTTTGTGAAACAAACAAAACAGCAACAACAACAAAAAAACACAAGCTGATCAAGATGACAGTTTAGTTTTAGTACTGTAAACTGAGGTGACTCAGGCATATAGATGGGAAACATGGAAAATAACCCCAAATTGATTACTCTTTTGGGCAATGCTTTGTAGAAATACTCAAAATCACTTTTGATATCGAAAATAATCATCTCAAAATCATGATAACATTTTCCCAGATATGCCTTAGTCACCCCGGTTTCCCGCAAGGTTTTACGGTCATTAGAGTGCCAAGGGGTGGATGTCAACAGAGAAGTTCAAACAGGGAATCAGGCTTCCTCTGCTCTCCTCTCTAGCCTCAAAAACACAAAGTCTACTGCGGCTATCAGCAGTTCACAAAAGTGTGACAAACATACAAAAGAAGCAGAGGACAATGACGATAGTAAGGATGAGGAAAGAAAAAGCAACAGTTCCCCCTATGTTGTCCTTTCACAGTATGAGCATGACATTCATAAATCAGCCCATTTACAATTCTACTGTGCATAAAAACATGTTAATGTCTCCCCTTTGGAAATGGCCTAAAGACACTTCTGTCAGTAGCACTACCCTGATTTTTTTGGGGGGTGGGGGTGGGGTGGGACCTACAACAGGAAGAAATGGAGTGCCTTGATTGTCAATGTCTGCTCCAGACCTGACCCCTGAAGAAGTAAGAAAAGACATTCTAAGATCTTTATATAGACTTTGTACTGTTGAAGCGAGAGAGGTGAGCAGAGTAAGCCTGATTCCCAATTCGGACTTCTCTGTTGACATCCACCCCTTGGCGCTCTCATGACCTTATGCAGTTGCGAGCGCCGTAAAACCTTACAAAAACTAAACTAAGATGTTTATGCAGGGGAGTGAAAGGTGGATTGTATTTTGATTTTTTGTTTTTAAATGTAGGTGGTTTTACGCCCCCATGGACACTATTTAGATAATTTAGGAGACTGTTTTCTGGCCCTGAACAGACTGATATACTGGATAACAAACTTTCACCTATTGGGAATCGAACTTGGGTCCTCTGCGTGCGGCAGCAAAGAGTCTAACCGCTACCCAACAGACGTCGGTTATATTTCAATCCATTGGTCTAAGCGTGGTATAGTCAGAGCACATTGGTCATTATTGACACGTTTTATTAAACGTTTGAAGACTCCAGTGAAAATACCAGGCACCGCACCACAGTCTTTTAAACAAGGAGTTGTTTGTTGCATCTTTTCTCCGTTGATATTTTTTTTCCACTAATGACCTCACGGATAACCCAGCTAGGCCCTGTGCTGTGAAAGGCACAAGAAACGCTATACTGTAGTGAAAAAGATGCGGACTTTCAAACTTTACATTTTCTTTTTCTCCACTTAAAAAAACCCAACAACAAACAAACCAATATGCCTTGTCAGGGGTTGGCAAAAATTTGTCTTCTTGGAGGACCAAAAGATCATGTTATTCCACAGTTCATTACTTAAAGGCTCGAGTATAAACGTTTTTCCTAGGTCCCAGGTCTGCTTCGTCTGATGAAGACAGGCAATCAGAGGGTAACCACGACACATTGCGGAGACACATCTTTTGTTTTCACGCGGAATGTTGTGGGCGTGTTGTGGGCGTCAATGGACGTGAGAAGGCAACGAAGAGGCGAAAGGTGAAAGGTCAAAGAGGTTGATTATACTACTCAGTAAAACGAGTTCCCCAGACGAGCAAGTCACGAGAGTTTAACGCTGCCAGGCGAAGAGAATGTTTCTTTTTCTCCCAGTCCCGACTCGGGAATACGAGAGTAGTGTCATATTTCTGGGTGAGTGTCGGGGTGCCGCACTGAGGTGCTCAGCCAACGTTGAGAAATAACAGCAAAATAGCATTCATAACGTCAACCACAATATTGTTGACAACAACCAGATGTTTATGGTCGCTGACTTGTCTGTCATTTATGAGCGAACAACAACAACAACAACAACAACAACAACAACAACAGCAACAAGCAAACAAACAAACCAACAGACAGATAGACAAACCTACCAGATGTTTATGGTCGCTAACTTGTCTGTCCTTTATGAGCGAACTTCTCTCTACCCAGAACACCGGAAGTGGAAGCCCAGAAGTGGCGATGTTCCGGCCGTGCGCATGCGCACTGGACTCTGGTATCCCGACATTCCACTGTAGCTTGAGGTTCCGCTGCCAGACTTTGCCCGTGACGGCCTCCACTGTTATCTGAAACGGAAGTTGCAGCGCCGCCTGTTAGTATTTTTTCCTCCTCTTAACCCTCTTCCTCCCTCTAAAAAAACCCCACAAACAAAACCCACACACGTTTTCATTACGTTCATTAAAAAAAGAAAATTCCCACCAAAAACAAAAATTAAAAAACCAAAAAATTCTAGAAACTTCTATCAGACAGTGAGTATAGGATTAGAAATCTTCAACCTCTTGCTAAAAGGGATAGGGATTGGATTTTTAAGGTGGTTTTTTTAAATTAATGTAATGCGCATTGAGCTTCTTTTTTAAAAAGAAAATGGACATGCAAAGCATAAACGCTGTTTATTATTGTTATTATATTATAATAATAACAATAATAATTATTATTATTATTATTATTATTATTATTAATATTACCTAAATCGATCACAGTATTCTGTTTGATCTTTGAGTTAGATTGACACAATGAGGTTCATATTATGGAGAAACCAAAATTTTAAATGTGCACTGCTTTCTGAATGACTCAAATTTCTCTCTCTGTCTCTCTCTGTCTCTCTGTCTCTCTCTGTCTCTCTCTGTCTCTGTCTCTCTCTCTCTCTCTCTCTCTCTCTCTCTCTCACACACAC